>NW_026291994.1:0-26435 GCF_023091745.1 Budorcas taxicolor | reverse complement strand
TTGTATCGGATGTGTAGTGTATTGCTAGGAATAGGCCTGTTAAGATTTGTAGAGCTAAGCAAGTGCCTAGGAGGGATCCAAAGTTTCATCATGATGAGATGTTTGATGGAGTTGGGAGGTCAATGAGTGCGTTGTTTACGATTTTTATTAGTGGGTGAGTTTTTCGGATGTTGATCATTAGTGTTCTTGTAGTTGAATAACAACGATGGTTTTTCATATCATTAGTCATGGTTAGATTCCATGCAGGAATAATGATTATGTACATTGTATTTATTTTAAGTGTAATTTTTGTGATGGGCTTTGTAGGGTTTTCTTCAAAACCTTCGCCTATTTATGGGGGGTTGGGATTGATTGTGAGTGGTGGGGTTGGGTGTGGTATTGTGTTAAATTATGGTGGTTCTTTTTTAGGTTTAATGGTTTTTTTAGTTTATTTAGGGGGTATAATGGTGGTTTTTGGTTATACGACAGCTATGGCTACTGAGCAGTATCCTGAGGTTTGGGTTTCTAATAAGGTTGTTTTAGGAACGTTTATTACTGGTTTGTTGATGGAGTTTTTTATAATTTACTATGTGTTGAAGGATAAGGAGGTGGAGATTGTGTTTAAGTTTAATGGTATGGGGGATTGGGTAATTTATGATACAGGGGATTCTGGGTTTTTTAGTGAGGAGGCCATGGGGATTGCTGCTTTGTACAGCTATGGTACTTGATTAGTTATTGTTACTGGTTGATCTTTATTAATTGGTGTAGTGGTGATTATAGAGATTACTCGTGGAAATTAAGTAGAATTGTGCTAGTGAAAATCGTAATTAGGAAGGAAAGGAAATATAATTTAATTAAGCCTTTTTGGTTTGTGATTATGATAGATGTTTTTATTTGGGTTAGTGAGATGGTTTTTGGTATAATGGTTTCTAGTCAGGTTAGGTCTAGAAGGGAGGATGCTGATTTTTGGCTTATTGTTAGATTTATATAGGGGGTTAAGCGGTGTATGACTGTGGGATAATATCCTAGTAGGTTAGAAAATTTGAATATGTTTGATGGGTAATTGAACTTTAAGTAGTGGGTTATGTTGTTAATTTCTAGTGCTAGAATAAAGCCTAGGATTGTAATTGTTAGGGCGGTGATTTTTAGGTAGTAGGGTATAGTTGTTTGGGGAATGGTTGTTGGGGGGATGTTGTTAGAAATGATGAATCCTGCGAAAAGACTTCCGATTAGTAAGCGTTTAATTGAGTTAATTAGGAATGGGTTGTTTTCATTAATAGAAATAAGGGTTGGGAATCGGGGTTGTCCTAGGAGTGTGAAGAAAATAATACGGGTACTGTAGATAGCTGTGAAGGAGATGGCGATTAGTGTTATTAAGAGGGCTCAGGCGTTGGTATATGACGTGTTGGCGGATTCAATAATTAGATCTTTGGAGTAGAATCCGGTGAGGAAAGGTATTCCTGTTAGTGCAAGGCTGCCAATAATAAGGGCTGTTGCGGTGAATGGTATGGCTTTAAATAGGCCTCCTATTTTTCGAATATCTTGTTCGTTATTTAGATTGTGGATGATGGAGCCGGAGCATAGAAATAATATGGCTTTGAAGAAAGCGTGGGTGCAGATGTGAAGAAGTGCTAGGTGAGGCTGGTTAATTCCAATTGTTACTATCATAAGGCCGAGTTGGCTGGATGTAGAGAAGGCGATGATTTTTTTAATGTCATTTTGGGTGAGGGCACATATTGCTGTAAATAGTGTGGTAATGGCTCCTAGGCATAGTATAGTAGATTGGATGAGTTTATTGTTTTCTGTTAATGGATAAAAGCGGATTAGTAAGAAAATACCTGCTACTACTATTGTACTTGAGTGGAGTAATGCTGAGACAGGTGTCGGACCCTCTATTGCGGAGGGTAATCATGGGTGCAGGCTAAATTGTGCGGATTTTCCGGTTGCGGCTAGAATTAGTCCTATTAGAGGTAGATTTGAGTTCTCTGGTTTTAGTAAGAAGATTTGTTGAAGGTCTCAAGTGTTGAGGTTAATTAGGAATCATGCTATTGCTAGGATAAATCCGATGTCGCCAATGCGGTTATATAGGATTGCTTGTAGAGCTGCTGTGTTTGCGTCTGCTCGTCCGTATCACCATCCAATTAGTAGAAATGATATAATTCCGACTCCTTCTCAGCCAATGAATAGTTGAAAGATGTTATTTGCAGTGACGAGGATGAGTATTGTGATAAGAAATAAGAGTAAGTACTTAAAAAATTGGTTGATGTTGGGGTCGGAATGTATGTATCATATTGAGAATTCTATGATGGATCATGTGACGAATAGTGATACTGGGATAAATATTGTCGAGAAGTAATCTATTTTGAAGCTGAGAGATAGTTTGAGGGTTTGGATGGTTAGTCAGTGTCAGTTTGAAATAATTATTTCTTGTCCTGTATGAATAAATATTATAGTGGGAATTATACTAGTGATAAAGGCGTATGAAATGGTTGTTTTTACGTAAAGTGGGTAATTGGTGAATTTGTGGGTGCTAAGACTAGTTGTCATGATGGGTACGGTTAGTAGGATTAGGGTAGTTAGTGTGAGGGATGGGAACAGGTTTATTACTTTTATTTGGAGTTGCACCAATTTTTTGGTTCCTAAGACCAATGGATAACTGCTATCCTTTAAAAGTTTGAAAAAGCCATGTTGTCAGGCATGGGAGCATAGAATTAGCAGTTCTTGCATACTTTTTCGGTAAATAAGAAGGTGATAGGCTTCTATTGTTAGATTCACAATCTAATGTTTTTTTAAACTATATTTACAGTATAGGGGTCCTAGGATAATTTTTGGGTTTAGGGATAGAAGCAGTAGTGGTAGTATGTGTAGTGATATGAGTGCATTTTCTCGTGTGAAGGAAGGTGAAATGTTATTGATATGATGAGTGTATTTGCCCCGTTGTGTTGTGATTAGTATATAGAGGGTGTAGAGAGTAGTGATTACTATGTTAAGTCCTATTAGAATAATTGTGATATTAGATCATGAAAAAGTCGATATTACTACAAATAGTTCTCCGATTAGGTTGATTGTTGGGGGTAGAGCCAGGTTGGTTAGACTTGCTAGGAGTCATCAGGTGGCTATTAGTGGAAGAAGTGTTTGTAGGCCGCGGGCTAAGATTATTGTACGGCTGTGAATTCGTTCGTAGTTAGAATTTGCTAGGCAGAAAAGTATAGAGGATGTAAGGCCGTGGGCAATTATCAGGGCGGTGGCTCCTATGTAGCTTCAGGGTGTTTGGATTAGGATTGCAACGATGACAAGTGCCATGTGGCTAATAGAGGAGTACGCGATGAGTGATTTCAGGTCCGTTTGACGAAGGCAAATTGAGCTGGTTATGATTATGCCTCATAGTGATAGCATGATGAATGGGTATGCTATAAAGTCGGTGATTGGATCTAGGAGAAGCGTAATTCGTAACATGCCGTATCCTCCTAGTTTTAGTAGGATTGCTGCAAGAACTATGGAGCCTGCAATTGGGGCTTCTACGTGGGCTTTGGGTAGTCAGAGATGAAGTCCGTATAGTGGTATTTTTACTATAAAGGCTATTATGCATGCTAGTCACATGAAGGTGTTGGATCAGGAGCTGGGTATTGGTTGTACTCAGTATTGTAGAATTAGGAAGTTTAGGGATCCTATTGTGTTTTGAATATAGATTAGTGCAACTAGTAAGGGTAGGGATCCTGCTAGTGTATAAAACAAGAAGTAGAGACCGGCATTTAGGCGTTCTGTTTGGTTCCCTCATCGGGTAATAATAATGAGTGTGGGAACTAGTGTTGCTTCAAATATAATATAAAAGAGAATTAGTTCTGTAGCAGAGAATGTCATAATTAGAAATAGTTGTAATAGGATTAGTATTGAGATGAAGAATTTTTTTCGGGCTGGGTTTTCTTTTGATAGGTGATGCTGGCTAGCTATAAGTATTAAGGGGAGGAGTCATATGGTTAGAATAAGTAGTGGTGTAGATAAGGAGTCGGAGAAGAAAGTTAATGAGAAGTTGAGGCTGTTATCGCCAAATTGGTTTATAAGGAGTAGGCTTGTAAGGCTAATTAGTAAGCTGTGGAGTGTTGGAGTTAATTCAGATTATGTTATTTTTTGATAGCCAGGTTAGGGGTATAAGTATTATTGTGGAAAATAATGTATTTTAGCATTGTAGCAGATTAAGGTTTTTGTACGTAGTCGGTGCCGTTATGTGTTTGATACCATTACTAGCAAGGATAGGCCTAGTGCTGCTTCGCAGGCTGCGAAAACTAGTAGAATAATGGGTATTATACTGGCTAAAGTGAAGTGTGAGTTTAGGATTATTAGGGTAGCTATAACGAATAAGGACAATATTATTCCTTCCAGGCATAGGAGGGAGGATATTAGGTGAGATCGCGATACATTAGTAATCCCGTGAGAGATACTATGAATGCTATTATAATATTTATGTATACGAGGGACATTTGGTACTTATGAGTTTGATCATAATCTAATGAGTCGAAATCATTTATTTTGGTTTAAACTAAGTACCATATTTCGGTCCATTCTAATCCTATTTTTGGGTTCATTCATAGGCTAGGCTTGTGGCTAGTAGGAAAATTAGGAGAAGGGATATAGTAAGCATTGTGTTAAGGTTAGTTGTTTGTGAGGCCCATGGTAGTGGTTAGAAGTAGTGCAATTTCTAGATCGAAGAGGAGGAATGTGATAGCTACTAGAAAGAATTTTATGGAGAAAGGAAGGCGAGCAGATCCTATGGGGTCGAATCCACATTCGTATGGGCTTGTTTTTTCTGAGTATACGTTTTAGTTGGGGGAGTCAGAATGCGATGGTCACGAGCAATGTAGCTAGGGTAAAGTTAGTTAGGAGGGTAATTAATAAGGTTTATTGTTCTTTTTCGGGTTAGGCCGAAGCTAACTGATTGGAAGTCAGTTGTACTAATTAATACTAAAAGAACATGAGCCTCATCAGTAGATGGAAACATAGAGGAAAAGTCATACTACGTCTACGAAGTGTCAATATCAGGCAGCGGCTTCGAAGCCGAAATGGTGATTGGAGGTAAAGTGAAATTTTAGTTGGCGGAGGAAGCAGACAATTAAGAAAGTAGATCCAATAATGACATGGAGGCCGTGGAATCCTGTAGCTACGAAGAAAGTTGAGCCGTAAACTCCGTCTGAGATTGTAAAGGGAGCTTCATAGTATTCTGATGCTTGTAGAAGTGTAAAGTATACGCCTAACGTAATGGTGATGAAATAAGGCTAGTAGCATGTGGTTTACGGTTCCCTTCTATGAGGCTGTGGTGGGCTCAGGTAATGGAGACTCCTGAGGCTAGAAGGACAGAGGTGTTGAGTAGTGGGACTTCTAAGGGGTTAAGTGGGTGAATGCCTGTTGGGGGGTCAGCAGCTGCCTAATTCGGGTGTAGGAGCAAGGCTTGAGTGATAGAAGGCTCAGAAAGAAGCCAGTGAAGAATAGGACTTCGGAGACGATGAAGAGGATTATTCCGTAGCGAAGGCTTTTTTTGGACAGCAGGAGTATGGTGGCCTTGAAAGGTACTTTCTCGGATTACATCTCGTCATCATTGGTATTGGTATATTGTAAGTATGTTTGTTGTTAGGCCTAGGGTCAGTAGAGCTGTTGAATTGAAGTGAAATCACATGATGAGGCCAGATGTTATTAGGAGGGCAGATAGTGCTCCTGTGAGGGGTCAGGGACTTGGGTTTACTATGTGATAGGCGTGGGTTTGGTGTGTCATTATGTATTGTCGTGCAGATATAAGCTAACTAGGAGGGTGAATACGTAGGCTTGAACTATAGCTACTGCGAATTCGAGGATTGTTAGTAGAGCTAAAATAGTAAATGTAATAAGTGCTGTTGTGGTATTGATATTTAATAATGCAAGGGTAGCTCCTCCGATTAAGTGAATTAATATGTGCCCTGCTGTGATGTTGGCTGTTAATCGTACGGCAAGGGCTACTGGTTGGATGAAGAGGCTGATGGTTTCGATAATTACCAGTATTGGGATTAGTGGGGTAGGTGTTCCTTGTGGTAGGAAGTGGGCGAGTGATGCTTTGGTTTTGTTGCGGAAGCCTGTAACTACGGCCCCTGCTCATAGGGGAATAGCCATGCCTAAATTTATTGATAGTTGTGTGGTTGGTGTAAATGAATGGGGTAATAAGCCTAATAAATTTGTAGACCCAATAAATAGAATTAGGGACATTAATATCAATGTTCATGTTTGTCCTTTGGTGTTGTGAGTGCTTATTATTTGTTTTGACATGAGTTGAAGTGCTCATTGTTGGAGGGAGATAAGGCGGTTATTAATTAGTCGGTTTGATGTAGGAAATAGTAAGCTAGGGAATATAATGACGAGAGTAACAAGGGGGAGGCCTAGAATTACAGGGGTAATGAAAGAGGTAAATAGATTTTCGTTCATTTTGTTTCTCAAGGGGCGTCTTGTTTTGGCGTTTTTGTTGTTATTAATTTTGGGTTATAGTAGAAATCGTGTTTTGAGATTTTTAATTGGAGAACAATAAAGAGGACTAAAAATATTGATAGAATTGTCGTGAGTCACGTTGATGTGTCTAGTTGTGGCATGTCATCAAGGAGAGTGTTGTGCTCTCGGTCTTTAACTTAAAAGGTTAATGCTGGCATAGCTTCTTGATGACTTATAACATTGATGCAGATCACTTTTCAAAATATTCTAATGGGACTAGTTCGAGAACGATTGGTATGAAACTATGATTTGATCCGCAGATTTCTGAGCATTGGCCGTAAAATAGGCCTGGACGAGTTGATATGAGGGTTGTTTGATTTAAACGGCCTGGAATTGCGTCTGTTTTTAGTCCTAGAGAGGGAACTGCTCATGAGTGTAAAACGTCTTCGGAGGAGATTAGTATTCGAATTGTTATTTCTATAGGTAATACAGCTCGGTTATCTACTTCTAGTAATCGTAGTTCTCCAGGTTTCAATTCTGATGTTGGAATTATATAGGAGTCGAAGCTTAAGTCTTCATAGTCTGTGTACTCATAACTTCAGTATCATTGATGTCCTATGGTCTTTACTGTGAGAGATGGGTTGTTGATTTCGTCTATTATGTATAGAATTCGTAGGGATGGGAGAGCAATTATAATCAGAATAATGGCTGGTAGAATGGTTCAGATTGTTTCTACTTCTTGTGCGTCTATGGTGCTGGTATGGGTTAGTTTTGTTGTTAGTATCAGTAAGATAATATAGAGTACTAGTGAGCTAATTAGGAAAACAATTATCAGAGTGTGATCGTGAAAGTGTAGCAGTTCTTCTATGATGGGTGATGTTGCGTCTTGAAAGCCTAGCTGTACGGGATATGCCATATGAGATGTACGGGACTTTCACCTGTAATTTAATCTTGACAAGGTTATGTAATGTTTTACTAACATCTCGTTTATTGAGAGAGACATAGTGGTTATGGTGTTGGCTTGAAACCGATAATAGGGGGTTCAATTCCTTCCTCTCTTATTTTAGGTTAATGTATGTAGGTTCTTCAAATGTGTGATATGGTGGAGGGCATCCGTTTAGTCATTCTAGATTTGTTGTGGTTAGGTCCACGGTTAAGACTTCCCGTTTGGATGCAAATGCTTCTCAGATGATAAAAGTCATTAATATTACTGCCGTTAGTGAGATGAATGAGCCTATAGATGAAATAGTGTTTCATATTGTATATGCGTCTGGGTAATCGGAGTATCGTCGTGGTATACCAGATAGCCCTAAGAAATGTTGTGGGAAGAAGGTCATGTTAACACCTACAAATATAATTGCGAAATGGATTTTGGCTCATGTGTCATTAAGGGTGTAGCCTGAGAATAAGGGAAATCAATGTACAAATCCTCCTATGATAGCGAATACAGCTCCTATTGATAGTACGTAGTGGAAATGTGCTACCACATAGTATGTGTCGTGGAGAACGATGTCAAGGGAGGAGTTGGCTAAAACAATTCCAGTTAGTCCTCCAACTGTAAAAAGGAAAATGAAGCCTAGGGCTCATATTATAGCGGGGGATCATTTGATATTTCCTCCGTGAAGTGTTGCTAGCCAACTAAAGACTTTTACTCCGGTTGGGATAGCAATAATTATAGTAGCGGATGTAAAGTAAGCTCGTGTATCGACGTCTATTCCGACTGTGAATATATGATGGGCTCATACAATAAATCCTAGAAATCCAATTGATATTATGGCTCATACTATTCCTATATATCCAAATGGCTCTTTTTTTCCTGAATAGTAGGTTACGATGTGGGAGATTATTCCAAAGCCAGGTAAAATTAGAATATATACTTCGGGGTGTCCAAAAAATCAGAATAAGTGTTGATATAAGATAGGGTCTCCTCCTCCTGCTGGGTCAAAGAAAGTTGTATTCAGGTTTCGGTCTGTTAGTAATATTGTGATGCCAGCTGCTAATACAGGAAGTGAGAGGAGGAGTAGTACGGCAGTGATCAGTACAGATCACACGAACAGGGGGGTCTGGTATTGTGATATTGCGGGAGGTTTTATGTTAATAATAGTTGTAATAAAATTAATGGCTCCTAAAATTGAGGAAACACCTGCTAGGTGTAGGGAGAAAATGGTCAGGTCTACTGAGGCTCCTGCGTGGGCTAGATTACCTGCTAGAGGGGGATATACGGTTCAACCCGTCCCTGCTCCGGCTTCGACTATAGAGGATGCTAGGAGTAATAGGAAAGAAGGGGGGAGGAGCCAAAAACTTATATTATTTATCCGAGGGAATGCTATATCAGGGGCTCCAATCATTAGAGGAACTAGCCAGTTGCCAAACCCTCCAATTATAATAGGCATTACTATAAAGAAGATTATTACGAATGCGTGTGCAGTTACAATTACGTTGTAGATTTGGTCATCTCCAAGTAGAGTTCCGGGTTGGCCTAACTCAGCACGAATTAGTAAGCTCAGAGCGGTTCCTACTATGCCGGCTCAGGCACCAAATAGAAGATAAAGGGTACCGATATCTTTATGATTAGTTGAAAATAATCAGCGGTTTATGAACATGGGTAAAATGGCTGAGTAAAGCAATAGACTGTAAATCTAAGAATAGAGGTTTGATTCCTCTTTTTACCAGGTCCTGTAGTGAATTAACATATTGAATTGCAAATTCAAAGGAGCAGCTTCAAACTCTGCCGGGGCTTCTCCCGCCTTTTTTTTCTTGCGGCGGGAGAAGTAGATTGAAGCCAGTTATTTAGGGTATTTAGCTGTTAACTAAAGTTTCGTGGGGGTGGGACCCACCAATCTAGTGAGGATTTAGCTTAATTAAAGTAGTTGATTTGCATTCAATTGATGTAAGATATGATCTTGCAGTCCTTATCAGGAATTAAGTAAATTATACTTGCTTAGGGCTTTGAAGGCTCTTGGTCTATTTAACCTAAATTCCTATTCTAGGATTGAGAGAATTGGTGTAAGTGGTAGTAGTATAGTGGACAATACGGTTATTGTTGGTAGGAGGGTTATTCGTTTTATGGTTGAGAATTGTCATTTTATTTTTATGTTGTTTGTGGAAGGGAACATAGTAAGTGTGGTGGAATATGCCAGTCGTATGTAGAAATATAGGTTTAGTAGTGCTGTAATTGCTATGAAGGTAGGTAGGATAATGCTATTGTTTTTTGTCATTTCTTGAATAATTATTCATTTTGGCATAAATCCTGATAGTGGGGGGAGTCCTCCTATTGATAGGAGGGTAATGAGAATTAGAATAGTTATGATGGGTGTTTTGTTTCATGTGTGTGATAGTGATAGAGTGGTTGTGGTTGAGTTGGCTATAAATAGTGTAAATATGGTGGAAGTTATGATGATGATTAGGTTTAGTAATGTTATGGTGGGATTGTATGGTAAAATTGCTGTTATTCAGCCTATGTGGGCAATTGATGAGTAAGCTATAATTTTTCGTAGTTGGGTTTGGTTTAATCCTCCTCAGCCTCCGATTATAATGGATAGAATTGATAGGGTTAAGATTATATTTAGGTTGATGGATTGGGATACTTGGTAAAGTACCGATATGGGTGCTAGTTTTTGTCATGTAAGTAAGATTAGGCCTGAAGATAGAGGGATGCCTTGTGTTACTTCTGGGACTCAGAAGTGGAATGGGGCTATTCCTAGTTTTATGGCGAGGGCTATTGTTATGAGTATGGAGGCTGTTGGGTTAAATAGTTTTATTACGGTTCATTGGCCTGAGAATATTAAGTTGATGATAATGGCTATTATTAGTAGTATTGAGGCTGTTGATTGAGTTAGGAAATATTTAGTTGATGCTTCTGTGGCTCGTGGGTTGTGTTTTTATTATTATAATAGGAATGATGGCGAGTATATTTATTTCAAATCCGATTCAGATGAGTAGTCAGTGGGAGCTAATTATAACGATAATGGTTCCAAGTATTATAGTTATTAAGATAATAATGAGAGTGATTGGGTTTATTAGTACGGGAAGGATACAAACCAACATTTTCGGGGTATGGGCCCGATAGCTTAATTAGCTGACCTTACTATTAGAATTTGGTGTAATTGGGAGCACGAAGAGTTTTGAGTTCTTAGGAGTAGGTTCAATTCCTATAGTTCTAGAAATAAGAGGATTTAAACCTCTATAATTTACTCTATCAAAGTAACTCTTTTGTCAGACATATTTCTTATGTTTGTGGGGGGATACTTGATAGGAGAATAGGTAGAGATACATGTCATATGCATAGGGCTAGCGTTAGGGGTAGAAAATTTTTTCATAATAAGTGCATCAGTTGATCATAGCGGAATCGGGGGTAGGATGCTCGGATTCATAGGAAGGTCATTGTGAGTAGTAGTGATTTGATGATAAAGTTAATTGCGTAGAGTTCTGGTATGTATGGGTTATGGGATGCTCCTAGGAAGAGGGTTGTTGTGAAGATATTTATTATAATAATGTTTGCATATTCTGCTATAAAGAATAGGGCGAATGGTCCTGCGGCGTATTCTACATTAAAGCCCGATACTAGTTCAGATTCTCCTTCAGTAAGATCAAATGGTGCTCGGTTTGTTTCTGCTAGTGTTGAAATGAATCATATTATTGCTAAGGGTCATGCTGGGAAGATTAGTCATACTTGTTCTTGTGTAATGATTAATGTAGAGAGAGTGAAGGATCCATTTATTAGTAAGATTGATAGTAAGATAATTGCTAGTGTAACTTCATATGAAATTGTTTGTGCTACTGCTCGTAGGGCTCCAATAAGAGCGTATTTTGAGTTGGAGGCTCAGCCTGATCAGAGGATCGAGTATACGGCTAAGCTTGATATAGCTAATATGAAAAGGATTCCTAAGTTTATATTGATGAGGGGATAGGGTATGGGTAGGGGGATTCATATAGTTAAGGCTAGGGTTAGGGCTAGGATGGGGGCTAGAATAAATATTGAGATTGAGGATGTGGCAGGTCGTAGGGGGTTCTTTAATGAAAAGTTTGATTGCATCGGCGATGGGTTGGAGTAAGCCATATGGTCCTACAATATTTGGGCCTTTTCGGAGTTGTATGTAGCCTAGGATTTTTCGTTCAACTAGTGTAAGAAAAGCTACGGCTAGAAGAATGGGGATAATACGTGTTAAGATGTTGAGTATAAACATTTTGTTAAGGAGAGGATTTTGAATCTCTGAGTATAAAGGTTTAAGTTTTACGCAATACCGGGCTCTGCCACCTTAACTGGGCCTTTTCTAGGGCAGGTATTGTTTGTGAGGTCAATTGAGATAAAGTCATTGATTGATTTAAGGCGCTTTGTTGGAAGTTGGCCTTATTTTCTCTTGTCCTTTCGTACTGGGAGAAATACATAACAGATAGAACCGACCTGGATTACTCCGGTCTGAACTCAGATCACGTAGGACTTTAATCGTTGAACAAACGAACCTTTGATAGCGGTTGCACCATCGGGGTGTCCTAGATCCAACATCGAGGTCGTAAACCCTATTGTCGATATGGACTCTGAATAGGATTGCGCCTGTTATCCCTAGGGTAACTTGTTCCGTTGATCAAGTCTTTGGATCAATAACGATAGTTTGATTTGACTTGTGGGTCTAGTCTTTAAAATCGTTCGAGGATTTTTTGTTCTCCGAGGTTCACCCCAACCAAAACTGCTAGTCCATAAAGAGTGTTGTTATCCCTTAATGGTTAAGTTTATTTTCTTTGGACTAGTTAGTTAAAGCTCCAAAGGGTCTTCTCGTCTTGTTGGTTTATTCCCGCCTCTTCACGGGAAGGTCAATTTCACTGATTGGAAGTAAGAGACAGTAAAACCCTCGTGTGGCCGTTCATACAAGTCCTTATTTTAGAGAACAAATGATTATGCTACCTTTGCACGGTCAGGATACCGCGCCGTTTAACGTCTAGTCACTGGGCAGGCAGTGCCTCCAATACTGGGATGCTGGAGGTGATGTTTTTGGTAAACAGGCGGGATTTGTGTTTGCCGAGTTCCTTTTACTTCTTTTAATCTTTCCTGGGTGCACTCCTGTGTTGGATTAACAGTATAATTAATAAATTATTTATTGTTGGGTTATTTTTATTTACTGTTAACAGTCAGAGTATTATCAGATACTGACTTAAACTTGTGCAAGGAGAAAATATTTTCTTGTTACTCATATTAACATTATTGCTTCTATTAGTAATAGAATAGTCCAGTACTAGGTCTAGGAGTTGGTTATATTGTTGTTTGGGATTAGTATTGTTTTTATTGTTGAGCTTTAACGCTTTCTTAATAGATGGCTGCTTTTAGGCCTACTATGGTGTTGTAAGATCTTACTCTCTAGTGAAGGTTGTACCCATATTTCTAAAAGGCTGTACCTTTTTAGACTAACTTTTAAAGATACAGTGAGATTTGTTTATATTTTTTGGTATCTTTAAAGCTGAACTAAGATTCATTTTTTCTGGACAACCAGCTATCTCCAGGCTCGTTAGGCATGTCACCTCTACTTATAGATCTTCTCACTATTTTGCCACATAGATGAGTTGGTTCTAATAAACGTGTCTATAGGTAGCTCGTCTGGTTTCGGGTTACTTAGCTGAAATTCGTTTTGTTAAGTTTTTTGCTCGTTAATTCATTATGCAAAAGGTACAAGGTTAATCTTTGCTTTTTTGTACTTTGATTATTTTCTTTCATCGTTCCCTTACGGTACTTTCTCTATAGCGCCATGTTTAGAATTTCTATCTCCTATACTTTAATAGGGGGTAAAATGTTTTGTTTTAGTATGTTTTGGTTATTGGATTGAAGAGTGGGGGTTTGGGCTAGGCATAGTTCAAAACATTCACAGTACACGAAATCTTCTAGGTGTAAACTAGATGCTTTAATTAAGCTATGTCTTGGTTTGTCCAAGCACACTTTCCAGTATGCTTACCTTGTTACGACTTACCTCCTCTCGTGTAATTGGTGCATGTAAATAGGTTTGGGTGCATATATTTACTTGAGGAGGGTGACGGGCGGTGTGTGCGTGCTTCATGGCCTGGTTCAACTAAGCACTCTATTCTTAGTTTACTACTAAATCCTCCTTTGGCTGTTAGTTTCATAATGGCTTTCGTATTAAGTTTTCTTGGATAGAAAATGTAGCCCATTTCTTCCCATTCCATAGGTTACACCTTGACCTAACGTTTTTATGTGTTATGATTGAGCTTACTTTTGTTCCTTTTCAGGGTTTGCTGAAGATGGCGGTATACAGACTGTATTAGCAAGGATTGGTGAGGTTTATCGGGGTTTATCGATTATAGAACAGGCTCCTCTAGAAGGGTGTAAAGCACCGCCAAGTCCTTTGAGTTTTGGGCCGTTGCCGGTAGTACTCTGGCGAATAATCTTGTTTTTGCAATTATTTATGTTTAGGGCTAAGCATAGTGGGGTATCTAATCCCAGTTTGGGTCTTAGCTATAGTGTGTCAGTTGTCGTAGAGTTACTTTCGTCACTTATTTTTGTTATAATTATGGCTTTTTACAGCTTAATTAGGATTTAACTCTATTTTGGTTGTAGTACTTTAACACGTTTTACGCCGTGTTCCTGTTAGCTTGGGTTAGTCGTATGACCGCGGTGGGCTGGCACGAGATTTACCAACCCTAGTTAATATGGCTTAGTCGAACTTTCGTTCATGGCTTAAATTTTGTCACTGCTGTTTCCGTGGGGGTGTGGTTAAGCAAGGCGTTATGAGCTACAGGGTGTGTGCTTGATACCTGCTCCTCTTAGTCCTGCTGAATCGGAGGGCGCTACTCACCGGGGGTGCGGATGCTTGCATGTGTAAGTCTATTGAAAGTTAACAGGAAGGCCAGGACCAAACCTATGTGTTTATGGAGTTGGTATACTCATCTAGGCATTTTCAGTGCCTTGCTTTAAATTTAAGCTACATTAACCATGTAGTATGTAAGCAGACCCAGGCACCTATATGTCTATCTTGTTTGGAGTGTGAATTTGAGTATTGGGGGTGAGATAATTTATATTGATACTTAGGGGGAAGTATGTTAAAAATGGTGGTTAATATTTAAGAGGGGGGGGGGGGAAATATAATAGGTATGTCCTGTAACCATTGACTGAAATGCCCATGCCTACCATTATGGGGATGCTCAAGATGCAGTTAAGTCCAGCTACAATTTATGCTCCGGGTCGGGGCCTTTGACGGCCATAGCTGAGTCCAAGCATCCCCGAAAATTAAAAATACCAAATGTATGACAGCACAGTTATGTGTGAGCATGGGCTGATTAGTAATTAGTCCATCGAGATGTCTTATTTAAGAGGAAAGAATGGGCGGTTTTAGATGAGATGGCCTGAAGAAAGAACCAGATGTCTGATAAAGTTCATTAAATAGCTACCCCCACGATTAATGGGCCCGGAGCGAGAAGAGAAATCCCTGCCAAGCGGGTTGCTGGTTTCACGCGGCATGGTCCGGTAAGCTCGTGATCTAGTGGACGGGATACGCATGGTGACGAGGATAGATTTGACTTTATGCGCTATGTACGATCTAAGCAGGAAATGTCCTATGTACTATAGATAATTTTTATTGTACTTGCTTATATGCAAGGGGAAAATCATTTAATGTACTATATACATATTATATCTTTATTACATAATTATGATGTACATGCTTATATGCATGGGGTAGATCATGTAATGTAATATATACATAGTATGTCTTTATTACATTAATTATAATGTACATACTGCACACAAAGTAGGTCATGTAGTATACTGCATTTATGTATGTTTTTATTATATTACTTCAGTGTATAATATTCATACATATAGGATGGATCATGTGGTGTGCTAGACGCATATCATGTTTACATTGTATGAGTGTTAGTGGGTATGTTTGGGCAAATGACATGGTGTGTCTGTGTGTAGTACTCGTACATGTGTCTATTGAGGTGAGTTTATTAAGCATGTTGTTACACGTGCAAGCTTATAGAGTGGGAGATTTGTGTCGTATGTTTAAAAATTTTAGCGGATTTAATACTGGGGAGGTTCTTAGTGTTTTTGGGGGTATATCAATAGACGCAATTAATAGTGGTTCAGGGAATAGTTTAAGTAGAACTTCAGCTTTGGGTGTTGATGGTGAGGCTATCGCTTCTTCCTGAGTCTTAGGGAGGTTAATTGTTCTCCTTTTCTGGTTTACAAGACCAGCGTATTAATTTTACTACAAAGACTTGTCTTCATTTCAGGAGATTGTTTTCGATGGTGCTGGCTAGTGGTATTATTGCCAGGATGATGAGGAAATATATGATGGATGCTAATTGTCCGATGGTGATGTAGGGGTGTTCAACCGGTTGTCCTCCGATTCATGTAAGTGTTAATAGGTCTGCTATTAAAAGTCAGAATATGCATTGGCTGATTGGTCGGAACATTATGCTTCGTTGTTTGGATGTGTGGAGGAAGGGTACGAGTGTTAAGATCAAGATGGAAAGGACTAAGGCTAGGACTCCTCCAGTTTATTGGGGATTGATCGTAGGATTGCGTATGCAAATAGGAAATACCATTCTGGCTTAATGTGGAGGGTGTACTGAGTGGGTTTGCTGGAGTATAATTATCCGGGTCTCCGAGTAGGTCGGGAGTGAATAGTACTAGAGATATGAGGATGAGGATTAATAGTATGATGCCTAGGATGTCCTTGATGGTGTAATAAGGGTGAAATGGAATTTTGTCTGTGTCTGATGGAATTCCTGTGGGGTTGTTGGATCCTGTTTCGTGGAGGAAAATTAAGTGGATTATGGTGAGAGCTACAATGATAAATGGGAGGATGAAGTGGAAGCGAAGAATCGGGTGAGGGTGGCTTTGTCTACTGAAAATCCCCCTCAGATTCATTCAACTAGGTTGGTGCCAATGTATGGGATTGCCGAGAGGAGGTTGGTAATGACTGTTGCTCCTCAGAATGATATCTGTCCTCATGGTAGGACATAGCCTATGAATGCTGTGGCTATTGTTGTAAATAGGAGAATTACTCCGATGTTTCATGTTTCTAAGAAGGTATATGATCCGTAATATAGGCCTCGTCCTACATGCATAAATAGGCAGATAAAAAATATTGATGCTCCGTTTGCGTGCATATATCGGATGATTCAGCCATAGTTTACGTCTCGACAAATGTGGGTTACAGAGGAGAATGCTATTGTTGTATCGGATGTGTAGTGTATTGCTAGGAATAGGCCTGTTAAGATTTGTAGAGCTAAGCAAGTGCCTAGGAGGGATCCAAAGTTTCATCATGATGAGATGTTTGATGGAGTTGGGAGGTCAATGAGTGCGTTGTTTACGATTTTTATTAGTGGGGTGAGTTTTTCGGATGTTGATCATTAGTGTTCTTGTAGTTGAATTAACAACGATGGTTTTTCATATCATTAGTCATGGTTAGATTCCATGCAGGAATAAAGATTAATGTACATTGTATTTATTTTAAGTGTAATTTTTGTGATGGGCTTTGTAGGGTTTTCTTCAAAACCTTCGCCTATTTATGGGGGGGTTGGGATTGATTGTGAGTGGTGGGGTTGGGTGTGGTATTGTGTTAAATTATGGTGGTTCTTTTTTAGGTTTAATGGTTTTTTTAGTTTATTTAGGGGGTATAATGGTGGTTTTTGGTTATACGACAGCTATGGCTAACTGAGCAGTATCCTGAGGTTTGGGTTTCTAATAAGGTTGTTTTAGGAACGTTTATTACTGGTTTGTTGATGGAGTTTTTTATAATTTACTATGTGTTGAAGGATAAGGGAGGTGGAGATTGTGTTTAAGTTTAATGGTATGGGGGATTGGGTAATTTATGATACAGGGGATTCTGGGTTTTTTAGTGAGGAGGCCATGGGGATTGCTGCTTTGTACAGCTATGGTACTTGATTAGTTATTGTTACTGGTTGATCTTTATTAATTGGTGTAGTGGTGATTATAGAGATTACTCGTGGAAATTAAGTAGAATTGTGCTAGTGAAAATCGTAATTAGGAAGGAAAGGAAATATAATTTAATTAAGCCTTTTTGGTTTGTGATTATGATAGATGTTTTTATTTGGGTTAGTGAGATGGTTTTTGGTATAATGGTTTCTAGTCAGGTTAGGTCTAGAAGGGAGGATGCTGATTTTTGGCTTATGTTAGATTTATATTGGGGGTTAAGCGGTGTATGACTGTGGGATAATATCCTAGTAGGTTAGAAAATTTGAATATGTTTGATGGGTAATTGAACTTTAAGTAGTGGGTTATGTTGTTAATTTCTAGTGCTAGAATAAAGCCTAGGATTGTAATTGTTAGGGCGGTGATTTTTAGGTAGTAGGGGTATAGTTGTTTGGGGAATGGTTGTTGGGGGGGATGTTGTTAGAAATGATGAATCCTGCGAAAAGACTTCCGATTAGTAAGCGTTTAATTGAGTTAATTAGGAATGGGTTGTTTTCATTAATAGAAATAAGGGTTGGGAATCGGGGTTGTCCTAGGAGTGTGAAGAAAATAATACGGGTACTGTAGATAGCTGTGAAGGAGATGGCGATTAGTGTTATTAAGAGGGCTCAGGCGTTGGTATATGACGTGTTGGCGGATTCAATAATTAGATCTTTGGAGTAGAATCCGGTGAGGAAAGGTATTCCTGTTAGTGCAAGGCTGCCAATAATAAGGGCTGTTGCGGTGAATGGTATGGCTTTAAATAGGCCTCCTATTTTTCGAATATCTTGTTCGTTATTTAGATTGTGGATGATGGAGCCGGAGCATAGAAATAATATGGCTTTGAAGAAAGCGTGGGTGCAGATGTGAAGAAGTGCTAGGTGAGGCTGGTTAATTCCAATTGTTACTATCATAAGGCCGAGTTGGCTGGATGTAGAGAAGGCGATGATTTTTTTAATGTCATTTTGGGTGAGGGCACATATTGCTGTAAATAGTGTGGTAATGGCTCCTAGGCATAGTATAGTAGATTGGATGAGTTTATTGTTTTCTGTTAATGGATAAAGCGGATTAGTAAGAAAATACCTGCTACTACTATTGTACTTGAGTGGAGTAATGCTGAGACAGGTGTCGGGACCCTCTATTGCGGAGGGTAATCATGGGTGCAGGCTAAATTGTGCGGATTTTCCGGTTGCGGCTAGAATTAGTCCTATTAGAGGTAGATTTGAGTTCTCTGGTTTTAGTAAGAAGATTTGTTGAAGGTCTCAAGTGTTGAGGTTAATTAGGAATCATGCTATTGCTAGGATAAATCCGATGTCGCCAATGCGGTTATATAGGATTGCTTGTAGAGCTGCTGTGTTTGCGTCTGCTCGTCCGTATCACCATCCAATTAGTAGAAATGATATAATTCCGACTCCTTCTCAGCCAATGAATAGTTGAAAGATGTTATTTGCAGTGACGAGGATGAGTATTGTGATAAGAAATAAGAGTAAGTACTTAAAAAATTGGTTGATGTTGGGGTCGGAATGTATGTATCATATTGAGAATTCTATGATGGATCATGTGACGAATAGTGATACTGGGATAAATATTGTCGAGAAGTAATCTATTTTGAAGCTGAGAGATAGTTTGAGGGTTTGGATGGTTAGTCAGTGTCAGTTTGAAATAATTATTTCTTGTCCTGTATGAATAAATATTATAGTGGGAATTATACTAGTGATAAAGGCGTATGAAATGGTTGTTTTTACGTAAAGTGGGTAATTGGTGAATTTGTGGGTGCTAAGACTAGTTGTCATGATGGGTACGGTTAGTAGGATTAGGGTAGTTAGTGTGAGGGATGGGAACAGGTTTATTACTTTTATTGGAGTTGCACCAATTTTTGGTTCCTTAAGACCCAATGGATAACTGCTTATCCTTTAAAAGTTTGAAAAAGCCATGTTGTCAGGCATGGGAGCATAGAATTAGCAGTTCTGCATACTTTTTCGGTAAATAAGAAGGTGATAGGCTTCTATTGTTAGATTCACAATCTAATGTTTTTTTAAAACTATATTTACAGTATAGGGGTCCTAGGATAATTTTTGGGTTTAGGGATAGAAGCAGTAGTGGTAGTATGTGTAGTGATATGAGTGCATTTTCTCGTGTGAAGGAAGGTGAAATGTTATTGATATGATGAGTGTATTTGACCCCGTTGTGTTGTGATTAGTATATAGAGGGTGTAGAGAGTAGTGATTACTATGTTAAGTCCTATTAGAATAATTGTGATATTAGATCATTGAAAAAGTCGATATTACTACAAATAGTTCTCCGATTAGGTTGATTGTTGGGGGTAGAGCCAGGTTGGTTAGACTTGCTAGGAGTCATCAGGTGGCTATTAGTGGAAGAAGTGTTTGTAGGCCGCGGGCTAAGATTATTGTACGGCTGTGAATTCGTTCGTAGTTAGAATTTGGCTAGGCAGAAAAGTATAGAGGATGTAAGGCCGTGGGCAATTATCAGGGCGGTGGCTCCTATGTAGCTTCAGGGTGTTTGGATTAGGATTGCAACGATGACAAGTGCCATGTGGCTAATAGAGGAGTACGCGATGAGTGATTTCAGGTCCGTTTGACGAAGGCAAATTGAGCTGGTTATGATTATGCCTCATAGTGATAGCATGATGAATGGGTATGCTATAAAGTCGGTGATTGGATCTAGGAGAAGCGTAATCGTAACATGCCGTATCCTCCTAGTTTTAGTAGGATTGCTGCAAGAACTATGGAGCCTGCAATTGGGGCTTCTACGTGGGCTTTGGGTAGTCAGAGATGAAGTCCGTATAGTGGTATTTTTACTATAAAGGCTATTATGCATGCTAGTCACATGAAGGTGTTGGATCAGGAGCTGGGTAATTGGTTGTACTCAGTATTGTAGAATTAGGAAGTTTAGGGATCCTATTGTGTTTTGAATATAGATTAGTGCAACTAGTAAGGGTAGGGATCCTGCTAGTGTATAAAACAAGAAGTAGAGACCGGCATTTAGGCGTTCTGTTTGGTTCCCTCATCGGGTAATAATAATGAGTGTGGGAACTAGTGTTGCTTCAAATATAATATAAAAGAGAATTAGTTCTGTAGCAGAGAATGTCATAATTAGAAATAGTTGTAATAGGATTAGTATTGAGATGAAGAATTTTTTTTCGGGCTGGGTTTTCTTTTGATAGGTGATGCTGGCTAGCTATAAGTATTAAGGGGAGGAGTCATATGGTTTAGAATAAGTAGTGGTGTAGATAAGGAGTCGGAGAAGAAAGTTAATGAGAAGTTGAGGCTGTTATCGCCAAATTGGTTATAAGGAGTAGGCTTGTAAGGCTAATTAGTAAGCTGTGGAGGTGTGGAGTTAATTCAGATTATGTTATTTTTTGATAGCCAGGTTAGGGGTATAAGTATTATTGTGGAAATAATGTATTTTAGCATTGTAGCAGATTAAGGTTTTGTACGTAGTCGGTGCCGTATGTGTTTGATACCATTACTAGCAAGGATAGGCCTAGTGCTGCTTCGCAGGCTGCGAAAACTAGTAGAATAATGGGTATTATACTGGCTAAAGTGAAGTGTGAGTTTAGGATTATTAGGGTAGCTATAACGAATAAGGACAATATTATTACCTTCAGGCATAGGAGGGAGGATATTAGGTGAGATCGATACATTAGTAATCCCGTGAGAGATACTATGAATGCTATTATAATATTTATGTATACGAGGGACATTTTGGTACTTATGAGTTTGATCATAATCTAATGAGTCGAAATCATTTATTTTGGTTTAAAACTAAGTACCATATTCGGTCCATTCTAATCCTTTTTGGGTTCATTCATAGGCTAGGCTTGTGGCTAGTAGGAAAATTAGGAGAAGGGATATAGTAAGCATTGTGTTAAGGTTAGTTGGTTTGTGAGGCCCATGGTAGTGGTAGAAGTAGTGCAATTTCTAGATCGAAGAGGAGGAATGTGATAGCTACTAGAAAGAATTTTATGGAGAAAGGAAGGCGAGCAGATCCTATGGGGGTCGAATCCACATTCGTATGGGCTTGTTTTTTCTGAGTATACGTTTAGTTGGGGAGTCAGAATGCGATGGTCACGAGCAATGTAGCTAGTGTAAAGTTAGTTAGGAGGGTAATTATAAGGTTTATTGTTCTTTTTCGGGTTAGGCCGAAGCTAACTGATTGGAAGTCAGTTGTACTAATTAATACTAAAAGAACATGAGCCTCATCAGTAGATGGGAAACATAGAGGAAAAGTCATACTACGTCTACGAAGTGTCAATATCAGGCAGCGGCTTCGAAGCCGAAATGGTGATTGGAGGTAAAGTGAAATTTTAGTTGGCGGAGGAAGCAGACAATTTAGAAAGTAGATCCAATAATGACATGGAGGCCGTGGAATCCTGTAGCTACGAAGAAAGTTGTGCCGTAAACTCCGTCTGAGATTGTAAAGGGAGCTCATAGTATTCTGATGCTTGTAGAAGTGTAAAGTATACGCCTAACGTAATGGTGATGAATAAGGCTTGTAGCATGTGGTTACGGTTCCCTTCTATGAGGCTGTGGTGGGCTCAGGTAATGGAGACTCCTGAGGCTAGAAGGACAGAGGTGTTGAGTAGTGGGACTTCTAAGGGGTTAAGTGGGTGAATGCCTGTTGGGGGTCAGCAGCTGCCTAATTCGGGTGTAGGAGCAAGGCTTGAGTGATAGAAGGCTCAGAAGAAGCCAGTGAAGAATAGGACTTCGGAGACGATGAAGAGGATTATTCCGTAGCGAAGGCTTTTTTGGACAGCAGGAGTATGGTGGCCTTGAAAGGTACTTTCTCGATTACATCTCGTCATCATTGGTATATTGTAAGTATGTTTGTTGTTAGGCCTAGGGTCAGTAGAGCTGTTGAATTGAAGTGAAATCACATGATGAGGCCAGATGTTATTAGGAGGGCAGATAGTGCTCCTGTGAGGGGTCAGGGACTTGGGTTTACTATGTGATAGGCGTGGGTTTGGTGTGTCATTATGTATTGTCGTGCAGATATAAGCTAACTAGGAGGGTGAATACGTAGGCTTGAACTATAGCTACTGCGAATTCGAGGATTGTTAGTAGAGCTAAAATAGTAAATGTAATAAGTGCTGTTGTGGTATTGATATTTAATAATGCAAGGGTAGCTCCTCCGATTAAGTGAATTAATAAGTGCCCTGCTGTGATGTTGGCTGTTAATCGTACGGCAAGGGCTACTGGTTGGATGAAGAGGCTGATGGTTTCGATAATTACCAGTATTGGGATTAGTGGGGTAGGTGTTCCTTGTGGTAGGAAGTGGGCGAGTGATGCTTTGGTTTTGTTGCGGAAGCCTGTAACTACGGCCCCTGCTCATAGGGGAATAGCCATGCCTAAATTTATTGATAGTTGTGTGGTTGGTGTAAATGAATGGGGTAATAAGCCTAATAAATTTGTAGACCCAATAAATAGAATTAGGGACATTAATATCAATGTTTCATGTTTGTCCTTTGGTGTTGTGAGTGCTTATTATTTGTTTTGACATGAGTTGAAGTGCTCATTGTTGGAGGGAGATAAGGCGGTTATTAATTAGTCGGTTTGATGTAGGAAAATAGTAAGCTAGGGAATATAATGACGAGAGTAACAAGGGGGAGGCCTAGAATTACAGGGGTAATGAAAGAGGTAAATAGATTTTCGTTCATTTTGTTTCTCAAGGGGCGTCTTGTTTTGGCGTTTTTGTTGTTATTAATTTTGGGTTATAGTAGAAATCGTGTTTTGAGATTTTTTAATTGGAGAACAATAAAGAGGACTAAAAATATGATAGAATTGTCGTGAGTCACGTTGATGTGTCTAGTTGTGGCATGTCATCAAGGAGAGTGTTGTGCTCTCGGTCTTTAACTTAAAAGGTTAATGCTGGCATAGCTTCTTGATGACTATAACATTGATTGCAGATCACTTTTCAAAATATTCTAATGGGACTAGTTCGAGAACGATTGGTATGAAACTATGATTTGATCCGCAGATTTCTGAGCATTGGCCGTAAAATAGGCCTGGACGAGTTGATATTAGGGTTGTTTGATTTAAACGGCCTGGAATTGCGTCTGTTTTTAGTCCTAGAGAGGGAACTGCTCATGAGTGTAAAACGTCTTCGGAGGAGATTAGTATTCGAATTGTTATTTCTATAGTAATACAGCTCGGTTATCTACTTCTAGTAATCGTAGTTCTCCAGGTTTCAATTCTGATGTTGGAATTATATAGGAGTCGAAGCTTAAGTCTTCATAAGTCAGTTGTACTCATAACTTCAGTATCATTGATGTCCTATGGTCTTTACTGTGAGAGATGGGTTGTTGATTTCGTCTATTATGTATAGAATTCGTAGGGATGGTGAGAGCAATTATAATCAGAATAATGGCTGGTAGAATGGTTTCAGATTGTTTCTACTTCTTGTGCGTCTATGGTGCTGGTATGGGGTTAGTTTTGTTGTTAGTATCAGTAGATAATATAGAGTACTAGTGAGCTAATTAGGAAAACAATTATCAGAGTGTGATCGTTGAAAGTGTAGCAGTTCTTCTATGATGGGTGATGTTGCGTCTTGAAAGCCTAGCTGTACGGGATATGCCCATATGAGATGTACGGGACTTTCACCTGTAATTTAATCTTGACAAGGTTATGTAATGTTTTACTAACATCTCGTTTATTGAGAGAGAACATAGTGGTTATGGTGTTGGCTTGAAACCGATAATAGGGGGTTCAATTCCTTCCTCTCTTATTTAGGTTAATGTATGTAGGTTCTTCAAATGTGTGATATGTGGAGGGCATCCGTTTAGACATTCTAGATTTGTTGTGGTTAGGTCCACGTTAAGACTTCCCGTTTGGATGCAAATGCTTCTCAGATGATAAAAGTCATTAATATTACTGCCGTTAGTGAGATGAATGAGCCTATAGATGAAATAGTGTTTCATATTGTATATGCGTCTGGGTAATCGGAGTATCGTCGTGGTATACCAGATAGCCCTAAGAATGTTGTGGGAAGAAGGTCATGTTAACACCTACAAATATAATTGCGAAATGGATTTTGGACTCATGTGTCATTAAGGGTGTAGCCTGAGAATAAGGGAAATCAATGTACAAATCCTCCTATGATAGCGAATACAGCTCCTATTGTAGTACGTAGTGGAAATGTGCGTACCACATTAGTATGTGTCGTGGAGAACGATGTCAAGGGAGGAGTTGGCTAAAACAATTCCAGTTAGTCCTCCAACTGTAAAAAGGAAAATGAAGCCTAGGGCTCATCTTATAGCGGGGGATCATTTGATATTTCCTCCGTGAAGTGTTGCTAGCCAACTAAGACTTTTACTCCGGTTGGGATAGCAATAATTATAGTAGCGGATGTAAAGTAAGCTCGTGTATCGACGTCTATTCCGACTGTTGAATATATGAAGGGGCTCATACAATAAATCCTAGAAATCCAATTGATATTATGGCTCATACTATTCCTATATATCCAAATGGCTCTTCTTTTTCCTGAATAGTAGGTTACGATGTGGGAGATTATTCCAAAGCCAGGTAAAATTTGAATATATACTTCGGGGTGTCCAAAAATCAGAATAAGTGTTGATATAAGATAGGGTCCTCCTCCTCCTGCTGGGTCAAAGAAAGTTGTATTCAGGTTTCGGTCTGTTAGTAATATTGTGATGCCAGCTGCTAATACAGGAAGTGAGGAGGAGGAGTAGTACGGCAGTGATCAGTACAGATCACACGAACAGGGGGGGTCTGGTATTGTGATATTGCGGGAGGTTTTATGTTAATAATAGTTGTAATAAAATTAATGGCTCCTAAAATTGAGGAAACACCTGCTAGGTGTAGGGAGAAAAATGGGTCAGGTCTACTGAGGCTCCTGCGTGGGCTAGATTACCTGCTAGAGGGGGATATACGGTTCAACCCGTCCCTGCTCCGGCTTCGACTATAGAGGATGCTAGGAGTAATAGGAAAGAAGGGGGAGGAGCCAAAAAACTTATATTATTTATCCGAGGGAATGCTATATCAGGGGCTCCAATCATTAGAGGAACTAGCCAGTTGCCAAACCCTCCAATTATAATAGGCATTACTATAAAGAAGATTATTACGAATGCGTGAGCAGTTACAATTACGTTGTAGATTGGTCATCTCCAAGTAGAGTTCCGGGTTGGCCTAACTCAGCACGAATTAGTAAGCTCAGAGCGGTTCCTACTATGCCGGCTCAGGCACCAAATAGAAGATAAAGGGTACCGATATCTTTATGATTAGTTGAAAATAATCAGCGGTTTATGAACATGGGTAAAATGGCTGAGTAAAGCAATAGACTGTAAATCTAAGAATAGAGGTTTGATTCCTCTTTTTACCAGGTCCTGTAGTGAATTAACATATTGAATTGCAAATTCAAAGGAGCAGCTTCAAACTCTGCCGGGGCTTCTCCCGCCTTTTTTTTCTTGCGGCGGGAGAAGTAGATTGAAGCCAGTTATTTAGGGTATTTAGCTGTTAACTAAAGTTTCGTGGGGGTGGGACCCACCAATCTAGTGAGGATTTAGCTTAATTAAAGTAGTTGATTTGCATTCAATTGATGTAAGATATGATCTTGCAGTCCTTATCAGGAATTAAGTAAATTATACTTGCTTAGGGCTTGAAGGCTCTTGGTCTATTTAACCTAAATTCCTATTCTAGGATTGAGAGAATTGGTGTAAGTGGTAGTAGTATAGTGGACAATACGGTTTATTGATGGTAGGAGGGTTATTCGTTTATGGTTGAGAATTGTCATTTTATTTTTATGTTGTTTGTGGAAGGGAACATAGTAAGTGTGGTGGAATATGCCTGTCGTATGTAGAAATATAGGTTTAGTAGTGCTGTAATTGCTATGAAGGTAGGTAGGATAATGCTATTGTTTTTTTGGTCATTTCTTGAATAATTATTCATTTTGGCATAAATCCTGATAGTGGGGGGGAGTCCTCCTATGGATAGGAGGGTAATGAGAATTAGAATAGTTATGATGGGTGTTTTGTTTCATGTGTGTGATAGTGATAGAGTGGTTGTGGTTGAGTTGGCTATAAATAGTGTAAATATGGTGGAAGTTATGATGT
>NW_026291993.1:0-155353 GCF_023091745.1 Budorcas taxicolor | reverse complement strand
GCGTGACACTACTGCTGCAGCTCGCGAGGAAAGCGCACGTGCATGCCCCCACTCGAGACGAGGCCTGACTCCCCTGGGGAGACTCAGAAGCACCCCAAGATCCATGGCAACACTGGAGAGGAATCCTCAGGTTCCGGCCCCGACTCCACACAAGGACTGAGGCCCCGACATGGACGGGAGAGGAATCCCGAGAGGTCCCCTAGCAACTCGCATGGGGACTGGCCTTTCCTGAGGCCACCAGAGCGGGTCCCTGTGGTCCCCGTCGTAACTCGAGAAGACCTGCCGCAACTCGAGAAAATCCAGGAGGTTCTCCCCTCCAGGCGAGATGAGGCCCATTTCCGCTGAGGCGTCTCGAGGCTGATCACACCTCACCTCTGCGAACTTCGAAAGGGTCCTTCACACCCTTGGTGCAAATCAAGAAGTTCCCCGACCTAGCCGTCTCCACTCGAGAGGAATCACGAGGGTCCCGCCCACATCCAGAGGAGCCCCGTTTCCGCCTCGTAGCTCGAGATGAGGGATCCTTTCCCTGCTTCGTCGGGAAAGAGTTCCCGGTGTTCCCGTCGCATCTCAAGAGGAGGCCCTCTCAACAGGAACGGCGAGAGGAACTCCAGGGTCGTGCCACCATTCCAAGAGTCCCCCAGATGTCTCAGTCCATTCCAGAGGAACCTCTTTTCCCTTCACCGGCTCGTCTTTCACGCCGAGGATCGACTCACACCAAGGTGGCACCTGGCACAGCCCTGTGGGAAAGCCTCTTGGGAAAGCCTTGAGGGACAGCCTCGAGGGACAGCCTCGAGGGAAAGCCACAGATCCCTTGATCCACGTGACAGGAAGCGTGACACTACTGCTGCAGCTCGGGAGGAAAGCGCACGTGCCTGCCCCCACTCGAGACGAGGCCTGACTCCCCTGGGGAGACTCAGAAGCACCCCAAGATCCATGGCAACACTGGAGAGGAAACCTCAGGTTCCGGCCCCGACTCCACACAAGGAATGAGGCCCCGGCATGGACGAGAGAGGAATCCCGAGAGGTCCCCTAGCAACTCGCGTGGGGACTGGCCTTTCCTGAGGCCACCCAGAGCGGGTCCCTGAGGTCCCCCGTCGTAACTCGAGAAGACCTGCCGCAACTCGAGAAAATCCAGGAGGTTCTCCCCTCCAGGCGAGATGAGGCCCATTTCCGCTGAGGCGTCTTGAGGCTGATCACACCTCACCTCTGGAACTTCGAAAGGGTCCTTCACACCCTTGCTGCAAATCAAGAAGTTCCCCGACCTAGCCGTCTCCACTCGAGAGGAATCACGAGGGTCCCGCCCACATCCAGAGGAGCCCCGTTTCCGCCTCGTAGCTCGAGATGAGGGATCCTTTCCCTGCTTCATCGGGAAAGAGTTCCCGGCGTTCCCCGTCGCATCTCAAGAGGAGGCCCTCTCAACAGGAACGGCGAGAGGAACTCCAGGGTCGTGCCACCATTCCAAGAGTCCCCTAGATGTCTCAGTCCATTCCAGAGGAACCTCTTTTCCCTTCACCGGCTCGTCTTTCACGCCGAGGATGGACTCACACCAAGGTGGCACGTGACACAGCCCTGTGGGAAAGCCTCGTGGGAAAGCCTCGAGGGACAGCCTCGAGGGAAAGCCACAGATCCCTTGATCCACGTGACAGGAAGCGTGACACTACTGCTGCAGCTCGGGAGGAAAGCGCACGTGCATGCCCCCACTCGAGACGAGGCCTGACTCCCCTGGGGAGACTCAGAAGCACCCCAAGATCCATGGCAACAGTGGAGAGGAATCCTCAGGTTCCGGCCCCGACTCCACACAAGGACTGAGGCCCCCGGCATGGACGGGAGAGGAATCCCGAGAGGTCCCTTAGCAACTCGCATGGGGACTGGCCTTTCCTGAGGCCACCAGAGCGGGTCCCTGAGGTCCCCGTTGTAACTCGAGAAGACCTGCCGCAACTCGAGAAAATCCAGGAGGTTCTCCCCTCCAGGCGAGATGCAGGCCATTTCCGCTGACGCGTCTCGAGGCTGATCACACCTCACCTCTGGAACTTCGAAAGGGTCCTTCACACCCTTGGTGCAAATCAAGAAGTTCCCCGACATACCCGTCTCCACTCGAGAGGAATCACGAGGGTCCCGCCCACATCCAGAGGAGCCCCGTTTCGGCCTCGTAGCTCGAGATGAGGGATCCATTCCCTGCTTCGTCGGGATAGAGTTCCCGGCGTTCCCGTCGCATCTCAAGAGGAGGCCCTCTCAACAGGAACGACGAGAGGAACTCCAGGGTCGTGCCACCATTCCAAGAGTCCCCCAGATGTCTCAGTCCATTCCAGAGGAACCTTTTTTCCCTTCACCGGCTCGTCTTTCACGCCGAGGATCGACTCACACCAGGTGTCACGTGGCACAGCCCTGTGGGAAAGCCTCGTGGGAAAGCCTCGAGGGACAGCCTCGAGGGACAGCCTCGAGGGAAAGCCACAGATCCCTTGATCCACGTGACAGGAAGCGTGACACTACTGCTGCAGCTCGGGAGGAAAGCGCACGTGCCTGCCCCACTCGAGACGAGGCCTGACTCCCCTGGGGAGACTCAGAAGCACCCCAAGATCCATGGCAACACTGGAGAGGAAACCTCAGGTTCCGGCCCCGACTCCACACAAGGGATGAGGCCCCGGCATGGACGAGAGAGGAATCCCGATAGGTCCCCTAGCAACTCGCGTGGGGACTGGCCTTTCCTGAGGCCACCAGAGCGGGTCCCTGAGGTCCCCGTCGTAACTCGAGAAGACCTGCCGCAACTCGAGAAAATCCAGGAGGTTCTCCCCTCCAGGCGAGATGAGGCCCATTTCCGCTGACGCGTCTCGAGGTGATCACACCTCACCTCTGGAACTTCGAAAGGGTCCTTCACACCCTTGGTGCAAATCAAGAAGTTCCCCGACATACCCGTCTCCACTCGAGAGGAATCACGAGGGTCCCGCCCACATCCAGAGGAGCCCCGTTTCCCGCCGCCTCGTAGCTCGAGATGAGGGATCCTTTCCCTGCTTCTTCGGGAAAGAGTTCCCGGCGTTCCCGTCGCATCTCAAGAGGAGGCCCTCTCCAACAGGAACGGCGAGAGGAACTCCAGGGTCGTGCCACCATTCCAAGAGTCCCCCAGATGTCTCAGTCCTTTCCAGAAGAACCTCTTTTCCCCTTTACCAGCTCGTCTCTTTCACGCCGAGGATCGACTCACACCAAGGTGGCACGTGGCACAGCCCTGTGGGAAAGCCTCGTGGGAAAGCCTCGAGGGACAGCCTCGAGGGAAAGCCACAGATCCCTTGATCCACGTGACAGGAAGCGTGACACTACTGCTGCAGCTCGGGAGGAAAGCGCACGTGCATGCCCCCACTCGAGACGAGGCCTGACTCCCCTGGGGAGACTCAGAAGCACCCCAAGATCCATGGCAACACTGGAGAGGAATCCTCAGGTTCCGGACCCGACTCCACACATGGACTGAGGCCCCGGCATGGACGGGAGAGGAATCCCGAGAGCGTCCCCTAGCAACTCGCATGGGGACCTGGCCCTTTCCTGAGGCCACCAGAGCGGGTCCCTGAGGTCCCCCGTCATACCTCGAGAAGACCTGCCGCAACTCGAGAAAATCCAGGAGGTTCTCCCCTCCAGGCGAGATGAGGCCCATTTCCGCTGAGGCGTCTCGAGGCTGATCACAACCTCACCTCTGGAACTTCGAAAGGGTCCTTCACACCCTTGGTGCAAATCAAGAAGTTCCCCGACATACCCGTCTCCACTCGAGAGGAATCACGAGGGTCCCGCCCACATCCAGAGGAGCCCCGTTTCCGCCTCGTAGCTCGAGATGAGGGATCCATTCCCTGCTTCGCTCGGGAAAGAGTTCCCGGTGTTCCCGTCGCATCTCAAGAGGAGGCCTTCTCAACAGGAACGGCGAGAGGAACTCCCAGGGTCGTGCCACCATTCCAAGAGTCCCCCAGATGTCTCAGTCCATTCCAGAGGAACCTCTTTTCCCTTCACCGGCTCGTCTTTCACGCCGAGGATCGACTCACACCAAGGTGGCACGTGGCACAGCCCTGTGGGAAAGCCTCGTGGGAAAGCCTCGAGGGACAGCCTCGAGGGAAAGCCACAGATCCCTTGATCCACGTGACAGGAAGCGTGACACTACTGCAGCTCGGGAGGAAAGCGCACGTGCATGCCCCCACTCGAGATGAGGCCTGACTCCCCTGGGGAGACTCAGAAGCACCCACCAAGATCCATGGCAACACTGGAGAGGAATCCTCAGGTTACGGCCCCCGACTCCACACAAGGACTGAGGCCCCGGCATGGACGGGAGAGGAATCCCGAGAGGTCCCCTAGCAACTCGCATGGGGACTGGCCTTTCCTGAGGCGCACCAGAGCGGGTCCCTGAGGTCCCCGTCGTAACTCGAGAAGACCTGCCGCAACTCGAGAAAATCCAGGAGGTTCTCCCCTCCAGGCGAGATGAGGCCCATTTCCGGTGAGGCGTCTCGAGGCTGATCACACCTCAGCTCTGGAACGTCGAAAGGGTCCTTCACACCCTTGGTGCAAATCAAGAAGTTCCCCGACCTAGCCGTCTCCACTCGAGAGGAATGACGAGGGTCCCGCCCACATCCAGAGGAGCCCCGTTTCCGCCTCGTAGCTCGAGATGAGGGATCCTTTCCCTGCTTCGTCGGGAAAGAGTTCCCGGCGTTCCCGTCGCATCTCAAGAGGAGGCCCTCTCAACAGGAACGGCGAGAGGAACTCCAGGGTCGTGCCACCATTCCAAGAGTCCCCCAGATGTCTCAGTCCATTCCAGAGGAACCTCTTTTCCCTTCACCGGCTCGTCTTTCACGCCGAGGATCGACTCACACCAAGGTGGCACGTGGCACAGCCCTGTGGGAAAGCCTCGTGGGAAAGCCTCGAGGGACAGCCTCGAGGGAAAGCCACAGATCCCTTGATCCACGTGACAGGAAGCGTGACACTACTGCTGCAGCTCGGGAGGAAAGCGCACGTGCATGCCCCCACTCGAGACGAGGCCTGACTCCCCTGGGGAGACTCAGAAGCACCCCAAGATCCATGGCAACACTGGAGAGGAAACCTCAGGTTCCGGCCCCGACTCCACACAAGGACTGAGGCCCCGGCATGGACGGGAGAGGAATCCCGAGAGGTCCCTTAGCCACTCGCATGGGGACTGGCCTTTCCTGAGGCCACCAGAGCGGGTCCCTGAGGTCCCCGTTGTAACTCGAGAAGACCTGCCGCAACTCGAGAAAATCCAGGAGGTTCTCCCCTCCAGGCGAGATGAGGCCCATTTCCGCTGACGCGTCTCGAGGCTGATCACACCTCACCTCTGGAACTTCGAAAGGGTCCTTCACACCCTTGGTGCAAATCAAGAAGTTCCCCGACATACCCGTCTCCACTCGAGAGGAATCACGAGGGTCCCGCCCACATCCAGAGGAGCCCCGTTTCGGCCTCGTAGCTCGAGATGAGGGATCCATTCCCTGCTTCGTCGGGATAGAGTTCCCGGCGTTCCCGTCGCATCTCAAGAGGAGGCCCTCTCAACAGGAACGACGAGAGGAACTCCAGGGTCGTGCCACCATTCCAAGAGTCCCCCAGATGTCTCAGTCCATTCCAGAGGAACCTTTTTTCCCTTCACCGGCTCGTCTTTCACGCCGAGGATCGACTCACACCAAGGTGTCACGTGGCACAGCCCTGTGGGAAAGCCTCGTGGGAAAGCCTCGAGGGACAGCCTCGAGGGACAGCCTCGAGGGAAAGCCACAGATCCCTTGATCCACGTGACAGGAAGCGTGACACTACTGCTGCAGCTCGGGAGGAAAGCGCACGTGCCTGCCCCCACTCGAGACGAGGCCTGACTCCCCTGGGGAGACTCAGAAGCACCCCAAGATCCATGGCAACACTGGAGAGGAAACCTCAGGTTCCGGCCCCGACTCCACACAAGGGATGAGGCCCCGGCATGGACGAGAGAGGAATCCCGAGAGGTCCCCTAGCAACTCGCGTGGGGACTGGCCTTTCCTGAGGCCACCAGAGCGGGTCCCTGAGGTCCCCGTCGTAACTCGAGAAGACCTGCCGCAACTCGAGAAAATCCAGGAGGTTCTCCCCTCCAGGCGAGATGAGGCCCATTTCCGCTGAGGCGTCTTGAGGCTGATCACACCTCACCTCTGGAACTTCGAAAGGGTCCTTCACACCCTTGCTGCAAATCAAGAAGTTCCCCGACCTAGCCGTCTCCACTCGAGAGGAATCACGAGGGTCCCGCCCACATCCAGAGGAGCCCCGTTTCCGCCTCGTAGCTCGAGATGAGGGATCCTTTCCCTGCTTCATCGGGAAAGAGTTCCCGGCGTTCCCGTCGCATCTCAAGAGGAGGCCCTCTCAACAGGAACGGCGAGAGGAACTCCAGGGTCGTGCCACCATTCCAAGAGTCCCCTAGATGTCTCAGTCCATTCCAGAGGAACCTCTTTTCCCTTCACCGGCTCGTCTTTCACGCCGAGGATGGACTCACACCAAGGTGGCACGTGACACAGCCCTGTGGGAAAGCCTCGTGGGAAAGCCTCGAGGGACAGCCTCGAGGGAAAGCCACAGATCCCTTGATCCACGTGACAGGAAGCGTGACACTACTGCTGCAGCTCGGGAGGAAAGCGCACGTGCATGCCCCCACTCGAGACGAGGCCTGACTCCCCTGGGGAGACTCAGAAGCACCCCAAGATCCATGGCAACAGTGGAGAGGAATCCTCAGGTTCCGGCCCCGACTCCACACAAGGACTGAGGCCCCAGCATGGACGGGAGAGGAATCCCGAGAGGTCCCTTAGCAACTCACATGGGGACTGGCCTTTCCTGAGGCCACCAGAGCGGGTCCCTGAGGTCCCCGTTGTAACTCGAGAAGACCTGCCGCAACTCGAGAAAATCCAGGAGGTTCTCCCCTCCAGGCGAGATGAGGCCCATTTCCGCTGACGCGTCTCGAGGCTGATCACACCTCACCTCTGGAACTTCGAAAGGGTCCTTCACACCCTTGGTGCAAATCAAGAAGTTCCCCGACATACCCGTCTCCACTCGAGAGGAATCACGAGGGTCCCGCCCACATCCAGAGGAGCCCCGTTTCCGCCTCGTAGCTCGAGATGAGGGATCCTTTCCCTGCTTCTTCGGGAAAGAGTTCCCGGCGTTCCCGTCGCATCTCAAGAGGAGGCCCTCTCAACAGGAACGGCGAGAGGAACTCCAGGGTCGTGCCACCATTCCAAGAGTCCCCCAGATGTCTCAGTCCTTTCCAGAAGAACCTCTTTTCCCTTTACCAGCTCGTCTTTCACGCCGAGGATGGACTCACACCAAGGTGGCACGTGGCACAGCCCTGTGGGAAAGCCTCGTGGGAAAGCCTCGAGGGACAGCCTCGAGGGAAAGCCACAGATCCCTTGATCCACGTGACAGGAAGCGTGACACTACTGCTGCAGCTCGGGAGGAAAGCGCACGTGCATGCCCCCACTCGAGACGAGGCCTGACTCCCCTGGGGAGACTCAGAAGCACCCCAAGATCCATGGCAACACTGGAGAGGAATCCTCAGGTTCCGGACCCGACTCCACACATGGACTGAGGCCCCGGCATGGACGGGAGAGGAATCCCGAGAGGTCCCCTAGCAACTCGCATGGGGACTGGCCTTTCCTGAGGCCACCAGAGCGGGTCCCTGAGGTCCCCGTCATACCTCGAGAAGACCTGCCGCAACTCGAGAAAATCCAGGAGGTTCTCCCCTCCAGGCGAGATGAGGCCCATTTCCGCTGAGGCGTCTCGAGGCTGATCACACCTCACCTCTGGAACTTCGAAAGGGTCCTTCACACCCTTGGTGCAAATCAAGAAGTTCCCCGACATACCCGTCTCCACTCGAGAGGAATCACGAGGGTCCCGCCCACATCCAGAGGAGCCCCGTTTCCGCCTCGTAGCTCGAGATGAGGGATCCATTCCCTGCTTCGTCGGGAAAGAGTTCCCGGTGTTCCCGTCGCATCTCAAGAGGAGGCCTTCTCAACAGGAACGGCGAGAGGAACTCCAGGGTCGTGCCACCATTCCAAGAGTCCCCCAGATGTCTCAGTCCATTCCAGAGGAACCTCTTTTCCCTTCACCGGCTCGTCTTTCACGCCGAGGATCGACTCACACCAAGGTGGCACGTGGCACAGCCCTGTGGGAAAGCCTCGTGGGAAAGCCTCGAGGGACAGCCTCGAGGGAAAGCCACAGATCCCTTGATCCACGTGACAGGAAGCGTGACACTACTGCTGCAGCTCGGGAGGAAAGCGCACGTGCATGCCCCCACTCGAGATGAGGCCTGACTCCCCTGGGGAGACTCAGAAGCACCCCAAGATCCATGGCAACACTGGAGAGGAATCCTCAGGTTACGGCCCCGACTCCACACAAGGACTGAGGCCCCGGCATGGACGGGAGAGGAATCCCGAGAGGTCCCCTAGCAACTCGCATGGGGACTGGCCTTTCCTGAGGCCACCAGAGCGGGTCCCTGAGGTCCCCGTCGTAACTCGAGAAGACCTGCCGCAACTCGAGAAAATCCAGGAGGTTCTCCCCTCCAGGCGAGATGAGGCCCATTTCCGGTGAGGCGTCTCGAGGCTGATCACACCTCAGCTCTGGAACGTCGAAAGGGTCCTTCACACCCTTGGTGCAAATCAAGAAGTTCCCTGACCTAGCCGTCTCCACTCGAGAGGAATGACGAGGGTCCCGCCCACATCCAGAGGAGCCCCGTTTCCGCCTCGTAGCTCGAGATGAGGGATCCTTTCCCTGCTTCGTCGGGAAAGAGTTCCCGGCGTTCCCGTCGCATCTCAAGAGGAGGCCCTCTCAACAGGAACGGCGAGAGGAACTCCAGGGTCGTGCCACCATTCCAAGAGTCCCCCAGATGTCTCAGTCCATTCCAGAGGAACCTCTTTTCCCTTCACCGGCTCGTCTTTCACGCCGAGGATCGACTCACACCAAGGTGGCACGTGGCACAGCCCTGTGGGAAAGCCTCGTGGGAAAGCCTCGAGGGACAGCCTCGAGGGAAAGCCACAGATCCCTTGATCCACGTGACAGGAAGCGTGACACTACTGCTGCAGCTCGGGAGGAAAGCGCACGTGCATGCCCCCACTCGAGACGAGGCCTGACTCCCCTGGGGAGACTCAGAAGCACCCCAAGATCCATGGCAACACTGGAGAGGAAACCTCAGGTTCCGGCCCCGACTCCACACAAGGACTGAGGCCCCGGCATGGACGGGAGAGGAATCCCGAGAGGTCCCTTAGCCACTCGCATGGGGACTGGCCTTTCCTGAGGCCACCAGAGCGGGTCCCTGAGGTCCCCGTTGTAACTCGAGAAGACCTGCCGCAACTCGAGAAAATCCAGGAGGTTCTCCCCTCCAGGCGAGATGAGGCCCATTTCCGCTGACGCGTCTCGAGGCTGATCACACCTCACCTCTGGAACTTCGAAAGGGTCCTTCACACCCTTGGTGCAAATCAAGAAGTTCCCCGACATACCCGTCTCCACTCGAGAGGAATCACGAGGGTCCCGCCCACATCCAGAGGAGCCCCGTTTCGGCCTCGTAGCTCGAGATGAGGGATCCATTCCCTGCTTCGTCGGGATAGAGTTCCCGGCGTTCCCGTCGCATCTCAAGAGGAGGCCCTCTCAACAGGAACGACGAGAGGAACTCCAGGGTCGTGCCACCATTCCAAGAGTCCCCCAGATGTCTCAGTCCATTCCAGAGGAACCTTTTTTCCCTTCACCGGCTCGTCTTTCACGCCGAGGATCGACTCACACCAAGGTGTCACGTGGCACAGCCCTGTGGGAAAGCCTCGTGGGAAAGCCTCGAGGGACAGCCTCGAGGGACAGCCTCGAGGGAAAGCCACAGATCCCTTGATCCACGTGACAGGAAGCGTGACACTACTGCTGCAGCTCGGGAGGAAAGCGCACGTGCCTGCCCCCACTCGAGACGAGGCCTGACTCCCCTGGGGAGACTCAGAAGCACCCCAAGATCCATGGCAACACTGGAGAGGAAACCTCAGGTTCCGGCCCCGACTCCACACAAGGGATGAGGCCCCGGCATGGACGAGAGAGGAATCCCGAGAGGTCCCCTAGCAACTCGCGTGGGGACTGGCCTTTCCTGAGGCCACCAGAGCGGGTCCCTGAGGTCCCCGTCGTAACTCGAGAAGACCTGCCGCAACTCGAGAAAATCCAGGAGGTTCTCCCCTCCAGGCGAGATGAGGCCCATTTCCGCTGAGGCGTCTTGAGGCTGATCACACCTCACCTCTGGAACTTCGAAAGGGTCCTTCACACCCTTGCTGCAAATCAAGAAGTTCCCCGACCTAGCCGTCTCCACTCGAGAGGAATCACGAGGGTCCCGCCCACATCCAGAGGAGCCCCGTTTCCGCCTCGTAGCTCGAGATGAGGGATCCTTTCCCTGCTTCATCGGGAAAGAGTTCCCGGCGTTCCCGTCGCATCTCAAGAGGAGGCCCTCTCAACAGGAACGGCGAGAGGAACTCCAGGGTCGTGCCACCATTCCAAGAGTCCCCTAGATGTCTCAGTCCATTCCAGAGGAACCTCTTTTCCCTTCACCGGCTCGTCTTTCATGCCGAGGATGGACTCACACGAAGGTGGCACGTGACACAGCCCTGTGGGAAAGCCTCGTGGGAAAGCCTCGAGGGACAGCCTCGAGGGAAAGCCACAGATCCCTTGATCCACGTGACAGGAAGCGTGACACTACTGCTGCAGCTCGGGAGGAAAGCGCACGTGCATGCCCCCACTCGAGATGAGGCCTGACTCCCCTGGGGAGACTCAGAAGCACCCCAAGATCCATGGCAACACTGGAGAGGAATCCTCAGGTTACGGCCCCGACTCCACACAAGGACTGAGGCCCCGGCATGGACGGGAGAGGAATCCCGAGAGGTCCCCTAGCAACTCGCATGGGGACTGGCCTTTCCTGAGGCCACCAGAGCGGGTCCCTGAGGTCCCCGTCGTAACTCGAGAAGACCTGCCGCAACTCGAGAAAATCCAGGAGGTTCTCCCCTCCAGGCGAGATGAGGCCCATTTCCGGTGAGGCGTCTCGAGGCTGATCACACCTCAGCTCTGGAACGTCGAAAGGGTCCTTCACACCCTTGGTGCAAATCAAGAAGTTCCCTGACCTAGCCGTCTCCACTCGAGAGGAATGACGAGGGTCCCGCCCACATCCAGAGGAGCCCCGTTTCCGCCTCGTAGCTCGAGATGAGGGATCCTTTCCCTGCTTCGTCGGGAAAGAGTTCCCGGCGTTCCCGTCGCATCTCAAGAGGAGGCCCTCTCAACAGGAACGGCGAGAGGAACTCCAGGGTCGTGCCACCATTCCAAGAGTCCCCCAGATGTCTCAGTCCATTCCAGAGGAACCTCTTTTCCCTTCACCGGCTCGTCTTTCACGCCGAGGATCGACTCACACCAAGGTGGCACGTGGCACAGCCCTGTGGGAAAGCCTCGTGGGAAAGCCTCGAGGGACAGCCTCGAGGGAAAGCCACAGATCCCTTGATCCACGTGACAGGAAGCGTGACACTACTGCTGCAGCTCGGGAGGAAAGCGCACGTGCATGCCCCCACTCGAGACGAGGCCTGACTCCCCTGGGGAGACTCAGAAGCACCCCAAGATCCATGGCAACACTGGAGAGGAAACCTCAGGTTCCGGCCCCGACTCCACACAAGGACTGAGGCCCCGGCATGGACGGGAGAGGAATCCCGAGAGGTCCCCTACCAACTCCCGTGGGGACTGGCCTTTCCTGAGGCCACCAGAGCGGGTCCCTTAGGTCCCCGTCGTAACTCGAGAAGACCTGCCGCAACTCGAGAAAATCCAGGAGGTTCTCCCCTCCAGGCGAGATGAGGCCCATTTCCGCTGAGGCGTCTCGAGGCTGATCACACCTCACCTCTGGAACTTTGAAAGGGTCCTTCACACCCTTGGTGCAAATCAAGAAGTTCCCCGACATACCCGTCTCCACTCGAGAGGAATCACGAGGGTCCCGCCCACATCCAGAGGAGCCCCGTTTCCGACTCGTAGCTCGAGATGAGGGATCCTTTCCCTGCTTCGTCGGGAAAGAGTTCCCGGCGTTCCCGTCATATCTCAAGAGGAGGCCCTCTCAACAGGAACGGCGAGAGGAACTCCAGGGTAGTGCCACCATTCCAAGAGTCCCCCGGATGTCTCAGTCCATTCCAGAGGAACCTCTTTTCCCTTCACCGGCTCGTCTTTCACGCCGAGGATCGACTCACACCAAGGTGGCACGTGGCACAGCCCTGTGGGAAAGCCTCGTGGGAAAGCCTCGAGGGACAGCCTCGAGGGAAAGCCACAGATCCCTTGATCCACGTGACAGGAAGCGTGACACTACTGCTGCAGCTCGGGAGGAAACCGCACGTGCATGCCCCCACTCGAGATGAGGCCTGACTCCCCTGGGGAGACTCAGAAGCACCCCAAGATCCATGGCAACACTGGAAAGGAATCCCCAGGTTCCGGCCCCGACTCCACACAAGGACTGAGGCCCCGGCATGGACGGGAGAGGAATCCCGAGAGGTCCCCTAGCAACTCGCATGGGGACTGGCCTTTCCTGAGGCCACCAGAGCGGGTCCCTGAGGTCCCCGTCGTAACTCGAGAAGACCTGCCGCAACTCGAGAAAATCCAGGAGGTTCTCCCCTCCAGGCGAGATGAGGCCCATTTCTGCTGAGGTGTCACGAGGCGGATCACACCTCACCTCTGGAACTTCGAAAGGCTCCTTCACACCCTTGCTGCAAATCAAGAAGTTCCCCGACATACCCGTCTCCACTCGAGAGGATTCACGAGGGTCCCGCCCACATCCAGAGGAGCCCCGTTTCGGCCTCGTAGCTCGAGATGAGGGATCCTGTCCCTGCGTCGTCGGGAAAGAGTTCCCGGCGTTCCCGTCGCATCTCAAGAGGAGGCCCTCTCAACAGGAACGGCGAGGGGACTCCAGGGTCTTGCCACCATTCCAAGAGTCCCCCAGATGTCTCAGTCCATTCCAGAGGAACCTCTTTTCCCTTCACCGGCTCGTCTTTCACGCCGAGGATCGACTCACACCAAGGTGGCACGTGGCACAGCCCTGTGGGAAAGCCTCGAGGGACAGCCTCGAGGGAAAGCCACAGATCCCTTGATCCACGTGACAGGAAGCGTGACACTACTGCTGCAGCTCGGGAGGAAAGCGCACGTGCATGCCCCCACTCGAGACGAGGCCTGACTCCCCTGGGGAGACTCAGAAGCACCCCAAGATCCATGGCAACACTGGAGAGGAATCCTCAGGTTCCGGCCCCGACTCCACACAAGGACTGAGGCCCCGGCATGGACGGGAGAGGAATCCGGAGGGGTCCCCTAGCAACTCACATGGGGACTGGCCTTTCCTGAGGCCACCAGAGCGGGTCCCTGAGGTCCCCGTCGTAACTCGAGAAGACCTGCTGCAACTCGAGAAAATCCAGGAGGTTCTCCCCTCCAGGCGAGATGAGGCCCATTTCCGCTGAGGCGTCTCGAGGCTGATCACACCTCACCTCTGGAACTTCGAAAGGGTCCTTCACACCCTTGGTGCAAATGAAGAAGTTCCCCGACATACCCGTCTCCACTCGAGAGGAATCACGAGGGTCCCGCCCACATCCAGAGGAGCCCCGTTTCCGCCTCGTAGCTCGAGATGAGGGATCCTTTCCCTGCTTCGTCGGGAAAGAGTTCCCGGCGTTCCCTTCGCATCTCAAGAGGAGGCCCTCTCAACAGGAACGGCGAGAGGAACTCCAGGGTCGTGCCACCATTCCAAGAGTCCCCCAGATGTCTCAGTCCATTCCAGAGGAACCTCTTTTCCCTTCACCGGCTCGTCTTTCACGCCGAGGATCGATTAACACCAAGGTGGCACGTGGCACAGCCCTGTGGGAAAGCCTCGTGGGAAAGCCTCGAGGGACAGCCTCGAGGGAAAGCCACAGATCCCTTGATCCCTGTGACAGGAAGTGTGACACTACTGCTGCAGCACGGGAGGAAAGCGCACGTGCATGCCCCCACTCGAGACGAGGCCTGACTCCCCTGGGGAGACTCAGAAGCACCCCAAGATCCATGGCAACACTGGAGAGGATTCCTCAGGTTCCGGCCCCGACTCCACACATGGAGTGAGGCCCCGGCATGGACGGGAGAGGAATCCCGAGAGGTCCCCTAGCAACTCGCATGGGGACTGGCCTTTCCTGAGGCCAAGAGAGCGGGTCCCTGAGGTCCCCGTCGTAACTCGAGAAGACCTGCCGCAACTCGAGAAAATCCAGGAGGTTCTCCCCTCCAGGCGAGATGAGGCCCATTTCCGCTGAGGCGTCTCGAGGCTGATCACACCTCACCTCTGGAACTTCGAAAGGGTCCTTCACACCCTTGGTGCAAATCCAGAAGTTCCCCGACATAGCCGTCTCCACTCGAGAGGAATCACGAAGATCCCGCCCACATCCAGAGGAGCCCCGTTTCCGCCTCCTAGCTCGAGATGAGGGATCCTTTCCCTGCTTCGTCGGGAAAGAGTTCCCGGCATTCCCGTCGCATCTCAAGAGGAGGCCCTCTCAACAGGAACGGCGAGAGGAACTCCAGGGTCGTGCCACCATTCCAAGAGTCCCCCAGATGTCTCAGTCCATTCCAGAGGAACCTCTTTTCCCTTCACCGGCTCGTCTTTCACGCCGAGGATCGACTCACACCAAGGTGGCACCTGGCACAGTCCTGTGGGAAAGCCTCGTGGGAAAGCCTCGAGGGACAGCCTCGAGGGAAAGCCACAGATCCCTTGATCCACGTGACAGGAAGCGTGACACTACTGCTGCAGCTCGGGAGGAAAGCGCACCTGCATGCCCCCACTCGAGACGAGGCCTGACTCCCCTGGGGAGACTCAGAAGCACCCCAAGATCCCTGGCAACACTGGAGAGGAATCCCCAGGTTCCGGCCCCGACTCCACACAAGGACTGAGGCCCCGGCATGGACGGGAGAGGAATCCCGAGAGGTCCCCTAGCAACTCGCATGGGGACTGGCCTTTCCTGAGGCCACCAGAGCGGGTCCCTGAGGTCCCCGTCGTAACTCGAGAAGACCTGCCGCAACTCGAGAAAATCCAGGAGGTTCTCCCCTCCAGGCGAGATGAGGCCCATTTCCGCTGAGGCGTCTCGAGGCTGATCACACCTCACCTCTGGAACTTCGAAAGGGTCCTTCACACCCTTGGTGCAAATCAAGAAGTTCCCCGACATACCCGTCTCCACTCGAGAGGAATCACGAGAGTCCCGCCCACATCCAGAGGAGCCCCGTTTCCGCCTCGTAGCTCGAGATGAGGGATCCTTTCCCTGATTCTTCGGGAAAGAGTTCCCGGCGTTCCCTTCGCATCTCAAGAGGAGGCCCTCTCAACAGGATCGGCGAGAGGAACTCCAGGGTCGTGCCACCATTCCAAGAGTCCCCCAGATGTCTCAGTCCATTCCAGAGGAACCTCTTTTCCCTTCACCGGCTCGTCTTTCACGCCGAGGATCGATTCACACCAAGGTGGCACGTGGCACAGCCCTGTGGGAAAGCCTCGTGGGAAAGCCTCGAGGGACAGCCTCGAGGGAAAGCCACAGATCCCTTGATCCCTGTGACAGGAAGTGTGACACTACTGCTGCAGCTCGGGAGGAAAACGCACGTGCATGCCCCCACTCGAGACGAGGCCTGACTCCCCTGGGGAGACTCAGAAGCACCCCAAGATCCATGGCAACACTGTAGAGGATTCCTCAGGTTCCGGCCCCGACTCCACACATGGAGTGAGGCCCCGGCATGGACGGGAGAGGAATCCCGAGAGGTCCCCTAGCAACTCGCATGGGGACTGGCCTTTCCTGAGGCCAAGAGAGCGGGTCCCTGAGGTCCCCGTCGTAACTCGAGAAGACCTGCCGCAACTCGAGAAAATCCAGGAGGTTCTCCCCTCCAGGCGAGATGAGGCCCATTTCCGCTGAGGCGTCTCGAGGCTGATCACACCTCACCTCTGGAACTTCGAAAGTGTCCTTCACACCCTTGGTGCAAATCAAGAAGTTCCCCGACATAGCCGTCTCCACTCGAGAGGAATCACGAAGATCCCGCCCACATCCAGAGGAGCCCCGTTTCCGCCTCGTAGCTCGAGATGAGGGATCCTTTCCCTGCTTCGTCGGGAAAGAGTTCCCGGCGTTCCCGTCGCATCTCAAGAGGAGGCCCTCTCAACAGGAACGGCGAGAGGAACTCCAGGGTCGTGCCACCATTCCAAGAGTCCCCCAGATGTCTCAGTCCATTCCAGAGGAACCTCTTTTCCCTTCACCGGCTCGTCTTTCACGCCGAGGATCGACTCACACCAAGGTGGCACCTGGCACAGTCCTGTGGGAAAGCCTCGTGGGAAAGCCTCGAGGGACAGCCTCGAGGGAAAGCCAAAGATCCCTTGATCCACGTGACAGGAAGCGTGACACTACTGCTGCAGCTCGGGAGGAAAGCGCACCTGCATGCCCCCACTCGAGACGAGGCCTGACTCCCCTGGGGAGACTCAGAAGCACCCCAAGATCCCTGGCAACACTGGAGAGGAATCCCCAGGTTCCGGCCCCGACTCCACACAAGGACTGAGGCCCCGGCATGGACGGGAGAGGAATCCCGAGAGGTCCCCTAGCAACTCGCATGGGGACTGGCCTTTCCTGAGGCCACCAGAGCGGGTCCCTGAGGTCCCCGTCGTAACTCGAGAAGACCTGCCGCAACTCGAGAAAATCCAGGAGGTTCTCCCCTCCAGGCGAGATGAGGCCCATTTCCGCTGAGGCGTCTCGAGGCTGATCACACCTCACCTCTGGAACTTCGAAAGGGTCCTTCACACCCTTGGTGCAAATCAAGAAGTTACCCGACATACCCGTCTCCACTCGAGAGGAATCACGAGGGTCCCGCCCACATCCAGAGGAGCCCCGTTTCCGCCTCGTAGCTCGAGATGAGGGATCCTTTCCCTGCTTCGTCGGGAAAGAGTTCCCGGCGTTCCCTTCGCACCTCAAGAGGAGGCCCTCTCAACAGGAACGGCGAGAGGAACTCCAGGGTCGTGCCACCATTCCAAGAGTCCCCCAGATGTCTCAGTCCATTCCAGAGGAACCTCTTTTCCCTTCACCGGCTCGTCTTTCACGCCGAGGATCGATTCACACCAAGGTGGCACGTGGCACAGCCCTGTGGGAAAGCCTCGTGGGAAAGCCTCGAGGGACAGCCTCGAGGGAAAGCCACAGATCCCTTGATCCCTGTGACAGGAAGTGTGACACTACTGCTGCAGCTCGGGAGGAAAGCGCACGTGCATGCCCCCACTCGAGACGAGGCCTGACTCCCCTGGGGAGACTCAGAAGCACCCCAAGATCCATGGCAACACTGGAGAGGATTCCTCAGGTTCCGGCCCCGACTCCACACATGGAGTGAGGCCCCGGCATGGACCGGAGAGGAATCCCGAGAGGTCCCCTAGCAACTCGCATGGGGACTGGCCTTTCCTGAGGCCAAGAGAGCGGGTCCCTGAGGTCCCCGTCGTAACTCGAGAAGACCTGCCGCAACTCGAGAAAATCCAGGAGGTTCTCCCCTCCAGGCGAGATGAGGCCCATTTCCGCTGAGGCGTCTCGAGGCTGATCACACCTCACCTCTGGAACTTCGAAAGGGTCCTTCACACCCTTGGTGCAAATCAAGAAGTTCCCCGACATAGCCGTCTCCACTCGAGAGGAATCACGAAGATCCCGCCCACATCCAGAGGAGACCCGTTTCCGCCTCCTAGCTCGAGATGAGGGATCCTTTCCCTGCTTCGTCGGGAAAGAGTTCCCGGCGTTCCCGTCGCATCTCAAGAGGAGGCCCTCTCAACAGGAACGGCGAGAGGAACTCCAGGGTCGTGCCACCATTCCAAGAGTCCCCCAGATGTCTCAGTCCATTCCAGAGGAACCTCTTTTCCCTTCACCGGCTCGTCTTTCACGCCGAGGATCGACTCACACCAAGGTGGCACCTGGCACAGTCCTGTGGGAAAGCCTCGTGGGAAAGCCTCGAGGGACAGCCTCGAGGGAAAGCCACAGATCCCTTGATCCACGTGACAGGAAGCGTGACACTACTGCTGCAGCTCGGGAGGAAAGCGCACCTGCATGCCCCCACTCGAGACGAGGCCTGACTCCCCTGGGGAGACTCAGAAGCACCCCAAGATCCCTGGCAACACTGGAGAGGAATCCCCAGGTTCCGGCCCCGACTCCACACAAGGACTGAGGCCCCGGCATGGACGGGAGAGGAATCCCGAGAGGTCCCCTAGCAACTCGCATGGGGACTGGCCTTTCCTGAGGCCACCAGAGCGGGTCCCTGAGGTCCCCGTCGTAACTCGAGAAGACCTGCCGCAACTCGAGAAAATCCAGGAGGTTCTCCCCTCCAGGCGAGATGAGGCCCATTTCCGCTGAGGCGTCTCGAGGCTGATCACACCTCACCTCTGGAACTTCGAAAGGGTCCTTCACACCCTTGGTGCAAATCAAGAAGTTCCCCGACATACCCGTCTCCACTCGAGAGGAATCACGAGGGTCCCGCCCACATTCAGAGGAGCCCCGTTTCCGCCTAGTAGCTCGAGATGAGGGATCCTTTCCCTGCTTCGTCGGGAAAGAGTTCCCGGCGTTCCCGTCGCATCTCAAGAGGAGGCCCTCTCAACAGGAACGGCGAGAGGAACTCCAGGGTAGTGCCACCATTCCAAGAGTCCCCCAGATGTCTCAGTCCATTCCAGAGGAACCTCTTTTCCCTTCACCGGCTCGTCTTTCACGCCGAGGATCGACTCACACCAAGGTGGCACGTGGCACAGCCCTGTGGGAAAGCCTCGTGGGAAAACCCCGAGGGGCAGCCTCGAGGGAAAGCCACAGATCCCCTGATCCACGTGACAGGAAGCGTGACACTACTGCTGCAGCTCGGGAGGAAAGCGCACGTGCATGCCCCCACTCGAGACGAGGCCTGACTCCCCTGGGGAGACTCAGAAGCACCCCAAGATCCATGGCAACACTGGAGAGGAATCCTCAGGTCTGGCCCCGACTCCACACAAGGACTGAGGCCCCGGCATGGACGGGAGAGGAATCCCGAGAGGTCCCCTAGCAACTCGCATGGGGACTGGCCTTTCCTGAGGCCACCAGAGCGGGTCCCTGAGGTCCCCGTCGTAACTCGAGAAGACCTGCCGCAACTCGAGAAAATCCAGGAGGTTCTCCCCTCCAGGCGAGATGAGGCCCATTTCTGCTGAGGTGTCACGAGGCGGATCACACCTCACCTCTGGAACTTCGAAAGGCTCCTTCACACCCTTGCTGCAAATCAAGAAGTTCCCCGACATACCCGTCTCCACTCGAGAGGATTCACGAGGGTCCTGCCCACATCCAGAGGAGCCCCGTTTCGGCCTCGTAGCTCGAGATGAGGGATCCTGTCCCTGCTTCGTCGGGAAAGAGTTCCCGGCGTTCCCGTCGCATCTCAAGAGGAGGCCCTCTCAACAGGAACGGCGAGAGGAACTCCAGGGTCTTGCCACCATTCCAAGAGTCCCCCAGATGTCTCAGTCCATTCCAGAGGAACCTCTTTTCCCGTCACCGGCTCGTCTTTCACGCCGAGAATCGACTCACACCAAGGTGGCACGTGGCACAGCCCTGTGGGAAAGCCTCGAGGGACAGCCTCGAGGGAAAGCCACAGATCCCTTGATCCACGTGACAGGAAGCGTGACACTACTGCTGCAGCTCGGGAGGAAAGCGCACGTGCATGCCCCCACTCGAGACGAGGCCTGACTCCCCTGGGGAGACTCAGAAGCACCCCAAGATCCATGGCAACACTGGAGAGGAATCCTCAGGTTCCGGCCCCGAATCCACACAAGGACTGAGGCCCCGGCATGGACGGGAGAGGAATCCCGAGAGGTCCCCTAGCAACTCGCATGGGGACTGGCCTTTCCTGAGGCCACCAGAGCGGGTCCCTGAGGTCCCCGTCGTAACTCGAGAAGACCTGCCGCAACTCGAGAAAACCCAGGAGGTTCTCCCCTCCAGGCGAGATGAGGCCCATTTCCGCTGAGGCGTCTCGAGGCTGATCACACCTCACCTCTGGAACTTCGAAAGGGTCCTTCACACCCTTGGTGCAAATCAAGAAGTTCCCCGACCTAGCCGTCTCCACTCGAGAGGAATCACGAGGGTCCCGACCACATCCAGAGGAGCCCCGTTTCCGCCTCGTAGCTCTAGATGAGGGATCCTTTCCCTGCTTCGTCGGGAAAGAGTTCCCGGCGTTCCCGTCGCATCTCAAGAGGAGGCCCTCTCAACAGGAACGGCGAGAGGAACTCCAGGGTCGTGCCACCATTCCAAGAGTCCCCCAGATGTCTCAGTCCATTCCAGAGGAACCTCTTTTCCCTTCACCGGCTCGTCTTTCACGCCGAGGATCGACTCACACCAAGGTGGCACCTGGCACAGCCCTGTGGGAAAGCCTCGTGGGAAAGCCTCCAGGGACAGCCTCGAGGGAAAGCCACAGATCCCTTGATCCACGTGACAGGAAGCGTGACACTACTGCTGCAGCTCGGGAGGAAAGCGCACGTGCATGCTCCCACTCGAGACGAGGCCTGACTCCACTGGGGAGACTCAGAAGCACCCCAAGATCCATGGCAACACTGGAGAGGAATCCTCAGGTTCCGGCCCCGACTCCACACAAGGACTGAGGCCCCGGCATGGACGGGAGAGGAATCCCGAGAGGTCCCATAGCAACTCGTATGGGGACTGGCCTTTCGTGATGCCACCAGAGCGGGTCCCTGAGGTCCCCGTCGTAACTCGAGAAGACCTGCCGCAACTCGAGAAAATCCAGGAGGTTCTCCCCTCCAGGCGAAATGAGGCCCATTTCCGCTGAGGCGTCTCGAGGCTGATCACACCTCACCTCTGGAACTTCGAAAGGGTCCTTCACACCCTTGGTGCAAATCAAGAAGTTCCCCGACATACCCGTCTCCACTCGAGAGGAATCACGAGGGTCCCGCCCACATCCAGAGGAGCCCCGTTTCCGCCTCGTAACTCGAGATGAGGGATCCTTTCCCTGCTTCGTCGGGAAAGAGTTCCCGGCGTTCCCGTCGCATCTCAAGAGGAGGCCCTCTCAACAGGAACGGCGAGAGGAACTCCAGGGTCGTGCCACCATTCCAAGAGTCCCCCAGATGTCTCAGCCCATTCCAGAGGAACCTCTTTTCCCTTCACCGGCTCGTCTTTCACGCCGAGGATCGACTCACACCAAGGTGGCACGTGGCACAGCCCTGTGGGAAAGCCTCGTGGGAAAGCCTCGAGGGACAGCCTCGAGGGAAAGCCACAGATCCCTTGATCCACGTGACAGGAAGCGTGACACTACTGCTGCAGCTCGGGAGGAAAGCACACGTGCATGCCCCCACTCGAGACGAGGCCTGACTCCCCTGGGGAGACTCAGAAGCACCCCAAGATCCATGGCAACACTGGAGAGGAATCCTCAGGTCTGGCCCCGACTCCACACAAGGTCTGAGGCCCCGGCATGGACGGGAGAGGAATCCCGAGAGGTCCCCTAGCAACTCGCATGGGGACTGGCCTTTCCTGAGGCCACCAGAGGGGTCCCTGAGGTCCCCGTCGTAACTCAAGTAGACCTGCCGCAACTCGAGAAAATCCAGGAGGTTCTCCCCTCCAGGCGAGATGAGGCCCATTTCCGCTGAGGCGTCTCGAGGCTGATCACACCTCACCTCTGGAACTTCGAAAGGGTCCTTCACACCCTTGGTGCAAATCAAGTAGTTCCCCGACATACCCGTCTCCACTCGAGAGGAATCACGAGGGTCCCGCCCACATCCAGAGGAGCCCCGTTTCGGCCTCGTAGCTCGAGATGAGGGATCCTTTCCCTGCTTCGTCGGGAAAGAGTTCCCGGCGTTCCCGTCGCATCTCAAGAGGAGGCCCTCTCAACAGGAACGGCGAGAGGAACTCCAGGGTCGTGCCACCATTCCAAGAGTCCCCCAGATGTCTCAGTCCATTCCAGAGGAACCTCTTTTCCCTTCACCGGCTCGTCTTTCACGCCGAGGATCGACTCACACCAAGGTGGCACGTGGAACAGCCCTGTGGGAAAGCCTCGTGGGAAAGCCTCGAGGGACAGCCTCGAGGGAAAGCCACAGATCCCTTGATCCACGTGACAGGAAGCGTGACACTACTGCTGCAGCTCGGGAGGAAAGCGCACGTGCATGCCCCCACTCGAGACGAGGCCTGACTCCCCTGGGGAGACTCAGAAGCACCCCAAGATCCATGGCAACACTGGAGAGGAATCCTCAGGTTCCGGCCCCGACTCCACACAAGGACTGAGGCCCCGGCATGGACGGGAGAGGAATCCCGAGAGGTCCCCTAGCAACTCGCATGGGGACTGGCCTTTCCTGAGGCCACCAGAGCGGGTCCCTGAGGTCCCCGTCGTAACTTGAGAAGACCTGCCGCAACTCGAGAAAATCCAGGAGGTTCTCCCCTCCAGGCGAGATGAGGCCCATTTCCGCTGAGGCGTCTCGAGGCTGATCACACCTCACCTCTGGAACTTCGAAAGGGTCCTTCACACCCTTGGTGCAAATCAAGAAGTTCCCTGACCTAGCCGTCTCCACTCGAGAGGAATCACGAGGGTCCCGCCCACATGCAGAGGAGCCCCGTTTCCGCCTCGTAGCTCTAGATGAGGGATCCTTTCCCTGCTTCGTCGGGAAAGAGTTCCCGGCGTTCCCGTCGCATCTCAAGAGGAGGCCCTCTCAACAGGAACGGCGAGAGGAACTCCAGGGTCGTGCCACCATTCCAAGAGTCCCCCAGATGTCTCAGTCCATTCCAGAGGAACCTCTTTTCCCTTCACCGGCTCGTCTTTCACGCCGAGGATCGACTCACACCAAGGTGGCACATGGCACAGCCCTGTGGGAAAGCCTCGTGGGAAAGCCTCGAGGGACAGCCTCGAGGGAAAGCCACAGATCCCTTGATCCACGTGACAGGAAGCGTGACACTACTGCTGCAGCTCGGGAGGAAAGCGCACGTGCATGCCCCCACTCGAGACGAGGCCTGACTCACCTGGGGAGACTCAGAAGCACCCCAAGATCCATGGCAACACTGGAGAGGAATCCTCAGGTTCCGGCCCCGACTCCACACAAGGACTGAGGCCCCGGCAAGGACTGGAGAGGTTTACCGAGAAGTCCCCTAGCAACTCGCATGGGGACTGTCCTTTCCTGAGGCCACCAGAGCGGGTCCCTGAGGTCCCCGTCATAACTCGAGAATACCTGCCGCAACTCGAGAAAATCCAGGAGGTTCTCCCCTCCAGGCGAGATGAGGCCCATTTCCACTGAGGCGTCTCGAGGCTGATCACACCTTACCTCTGGAACTTCGAAAGGGTCCTTCACACCCTTGGTGCAAATCAAGAAGTTTCCTGACATACCCGTCTCCACTCGAGAGGAATCACGAGGGTCCCGCCCACATCCAGAGGAGCCCCGTTTCCGCCTCGTAGCTCGAGATGAGGGATCCTTTCTCTGCTTCGTCGGGAAAGAGTTCCCGGCGTTCCCGTCGCATCTCAAGAGGAGGCCCTCTCAACAGGAACGGCGAGAGGAACTCCAGGGTCGTGCCACCATTCCAAGAGTCCCCAAGATATCTCAGTCCATTCCAGAGGAACCTCTTTTCCCTTCACCGGCTCGGCTTTCACGCCGAGGATCGACTCACACCAAGGTGGCACGTGGCACAGCCCTGTGGGAAAGCCTCGTGGGAAAGCCTCGAGGGACAGCCTCGAGGGAAAGCCACAGATCCCTTGATCCACGTGACAGGAAGCGTGACACTACTGCTGCAGCTCGGGAGGAAAGCGCACGTGCATGCCCCCACTCGAGACGAGGCCTGACTCCCCTGGGGAGACTCAGAAGCACCCCAAGATCCATGGCAACACTGGAGAGGAATCCTCAGGTTCCGGCCCCGACTCCACACAAGGACTGAGGCACCGGCATGGACGGGAGAGGAATCCCGAGAGGTCCCCTAGCAACTCGCAAGGGGACTGGCCTTTCCTGAGTCCAAGAGAGCGGGTCCCTGAGGTCCCCGTCGTAACTCGAGAAGACCTGCCGCAACTCGAGAAAATCCAGGAGGTTCTCCCCTCCAGGCGAGATGAGGCCCATTTCCGCTGAGGCGTCTCGAGGCTGATCACACCTCACCTCTGGAACTTCGAAAGGGTCCTTCACACCCTTGGTGCAAATCAACAAGTTCCCCGACATACCCGACTCCACTCGAGAGGAATCACGAGGGTCCCGCCCACATCCAGAGGAGCCCCGTTTCCGCCTCGTAACTCGAGATGAGGGATCCTTTCCCTGCTTCGTCGGGAAAGAGTTCGCGGCGTTCCCGTCGCATCTCAAGAGGAGGCCCTCTCAACAGGAACGGCGAGAGGAACTCCAGGGTCGTGCCACCATTCCAAGAGTACCCCATATGTCTCAGTCCATTCCAGAGCAACCTCTTTTCCCTTCACCGGCTCGTCTTTCACGCCGAGGATCGACTCACACCAAGGTGGCACGTGGCACAGCCCTGTGGGAAAGCCTCGTGTGAAAGCCTCGAGGGACAGCCTCGAGGGAAAGCCACAGATCCCTTGATCCACGTGACAGGAAGCGTGACACTACTGCTGCAGCTCGGGAGGAAAGCTCACGTGCATGCCCCCACTCGAGATGAGGCCTGACTCCCCTGGGGAGACTCAGAAGCACCCCAAGATCCATGGCAACACGGGAGAGGAATCCTCAGGTCTGGCCCCGACTCCACACAAGGACTGAGGCCCCGGCATGGACGGGAGAGGAATCCCGAGAGGTCCCCTAGCAACTCGCATGGGGACTGGCCTTTCCTGAGGCCACCAGAGCGGGTCCCCGAGGTCCCCGTCGTAACTCGAGAAGACCTGCCGCACCTCGAGAGAATCCAGGAGGTTCTCCCCTCCAGGCGAGATGAGGCCCATTTCCGCTGAGGCGTCTCGAGGCTGATCACACCTCACCTCTGGAACTTCGAAAGGGTCTTTCACACCCTTGGTGCAAATCAAGAAGTTCCCCGACATACCCGTCTCCACTCGAGAGGAATCACGAGGGTCCCGCCCACATCCAGAGGAGCCCCGTTTCGGCCTCGTAGCTCGAGATGAGGGATCCTTTCCCTGCTTCGTCGGGATAGAGTTCCCGGCGTTCCCGTCGCATCTCAAGAGGAGGCCCTCTCAACAGGAACGACGAGAGGAACTCCAGGGTCGTGCCACCATTCCAAGAGTCCCCCAGATGTCTCAGTCCATTCCAGAGGAACCTTTTTTCCCTTCACCGGCTCGTCTTTCACGCCGACGATCGACTGACACCAAGGTGTCACGTGGCACAGCCCTGTGGGAAAGCCTCGTGGGAAAGCCTCGAGGGACAGCCTCGAGGGAAAGCCACAGATCCCTTGATCCACGTGACAGGAAGCGTGACACTACTGCTGCAGCTCGGGAGGAAAGCGCACGTGCCTGCCCCCACTCGAGACGAGGCCTGACTCCCCTGGGGAGACTCAGAAGCACCCCAAGATCCATGGCAACACTGGAGAGGAAACCTCAGGTTCCGGCCCCGACTCCACACAAGGAATGAGGCCCCGGCATGGACGAGAGAGGAATCCCGAGAGGTCCCCTAGCAACTCGCGTGGGGACTGGCCTTTCCTGAGGCCACCAGAGCGGGTCCCTGAGGTCCCCGTCGTAACTCGAGAAGACCTGCCGCAACTCGAGAAAATCCAGGAGGTTCTCCCCTCCAGGCGAGATGAGGCCCATTTCCGCTGAGGCGTCTTGAGGCTGATCACACCTCACCTCTGGAACTTCGAAAGGGTCCTTCACACCCTTGGTGCAAATCAAGAAGTTCCCCGATCTAGCCGTCTCCACTCGAGAGGAATCACGAGGGTCCCGCCCACATCCAGAGGGGCCCCGTTTCCGCCTCGTAGCTCGAGATGAGGGATCCTTTCCCTGCTTCATCGGGAAAGAGTTCCCGGCGTTCCCGTCGCATCTCAAGAGGAGGCCCTCTCAACAGGAACGGCGAGAGGAACTCCAGGGTCGTGCCACCATTCCAAGAGTCCCCTAGATGTCTCAGTCCATTCCAGAGGAACCTCTTTTCCCTTCACCGGCTCGTCTTTCACGCCGAGGATCGACTCACACCAAGGTGGCACGTGACACAGCCCTGTGGGAAAGCCTCGTGGGAAAGCCTCGAGGGACAGCCTCGAGGGAAAGCCACAGATCCCTTGATCCACGTGACAGGAAGCGTGACACTACTGCTGCAGCTCGGGAGGAAAGCGCACGTGCATGCCCCCACTCGAGACGAGGCCTGACTCCCCTGGGGAGACTCAGAAGCACCCCAAGATCCATGGCAACAGTGGAGAGGAATCCTCAGGTTCCGGCCCCGACTCCACACAAGGACTGAGGCCCCGGCATGGACGGGAGAGGAATCCCGAGAGGTCCCCTAGCAACTCGCATGGGGACTGGCCTTTCCTGAGGCCACCAGAGCGGGTCCCTGAGGTCCCCGTTGTAACTCGAGAAGACCTGCCGCAACTCGAGAAAATCCAGGAGGTTCTCCCCTCCAGGCGAGATGAGGCCCATTTCCGCTGAGGCGTCTCGAGGCTGATCACACCTCACCTCTGGAACTTCGAAAGGGTCCTTCACACCCTTGGTGCAAATCAAGAAGTTCCCCGACATACCCGTCTCCACTCGAGAGGAATCACGAGGGTCCCGCCCACATTCAGAGGAGCCCCGTTTCCGCCTCGTAGCTCGAGATGAGGGATCCTTTCCCTGCTTCTTCGGGAAAGAGTTCCCGGCGTTCCCGTCGCATCTCAAGAGGAGGCCCTCTCAAACAGGAACGGCGAGAGGAACTCCAGGGTCGTGCCACCATTCCAAGAGTCCCCCAGATGTCTCAGTCCTTTCCAGAAGAACCACTTTTCCCTTTACAAGCTCGTCTTTCACGCCGAGGATCGACTCACACCAAGGTGGCACGTGGCACAGCCCTGTGGGAAAGCCTCGTGGGAAAGCCTCGAGGGACAGCCTCGAGGGAAAGCCACAGATCCCTTGATCCACGTGACAGGAAGCGTGACACTACTGCTGCAGCTCGGGAGGAAAGCGCACGTGCATGCCCCCACTCGAGACGAGGCCTGACTCCCCTGGGGAGACTCAGAAGCACCCCAAGATCCATGGCAACACTGGAGAGGAATCCTCAGGTTCCGGCCCCGACTCCACACATGGACTGAGGCCCAGGCATGGACGGGAGAGGAATCCCGAGAGGTCCCCTAGCAACTCGCATGGGGACTGGCCTTTCCTGAGGCCACCAGAGCGGGTCCCTGAGGTCCCCGTCCTACCTCGAGAAGACCTGCCGCAACTCGAGAAAATCCAGGAGGTTCTCCCCTCCAGGCGAGATGAGGCCCATTTCCGCTGAGGCGTCCCGAGGCTGATCACACCTCACCTCTGGAACTTCGAAAGGGTCCTTCACACCCTTGGTGCAAATCAAGAAGTTCCCCGACCTAGCCGTCTCCACTCGAGAGGAATCACGAGGGTCCCGCCCACATCCAGAGGAGCCCCGTTTCCGCCTCGTAGCTCGAGATGAGGGATCCTTTCCCTGCTTCGTCGGGAAAGAGTTCCCGGCGTTCCCGTCGCATCTCAAGAGGAGGCCCTCTCAACAGGAACGGCGAGAGGAACTCCAGGGTCGTGCCACCATTCCAAGAGTCCCCCAGATGTCTCAGTCCATTCCAGAGGTACCTCTTTTCCCTTCACCGGCTCGTCTTTCATGCCGAGGATCGACTCACATCAAGGTGGCACGTGGCACAGCCCTGTGGGAAAGCCTCGTGGGAAAGCCTCGAGGGACAGCCTCGAGGGAAAGACACAGATCCCTTGATCCCTGTGACAGGAAGCGTGACACTACTGCTGCAGCTCGGGAGGAAAGCGCACGTGCATGCCCCCACTCGAGACGAGGCCTGATTCCCCTGGGGAGACTCAGAAGCACCCCAAGATCCATGGCAACACTGGAGAGGAATCCTCAGGTTCCGGCCCCGACTCCACACAAGGACTGAGGCCCCGGCATGGACGGGAGAAGAATCCAGAGAGGTCCCCTAGCAACTCGCATGGGGACTGGCCTTTCCTGAGGCCACCAGAGCGGGTCCCTGAGGTCCCCGTCGTAACTCGAGAAGACCTGCCGCAACTCCAGAAAATCCAGGAGGTTCTCCCCTCCAGGCTAGATGAGGCCCATTTCCGCTGAGGGGTCTCGAGGCTGATCACACCTCACCTCTGGAACTTCGAAAGGGTCCTTCACACCCTTGGTGCAAATCAAGAAGTTCCCCGACTTACCCGTCTCCACTCGAGAGGAATCACGAGGGTCCCGCCCACATCCAGAGGAGCCCCGTTTCCGACTCGTAGCTCGAGATGAGGGATCCTTTCCCTGCTTCGTCGGGAAAGAGTTCCCGGCGTTCCTGTCGCATCTCAAGAGGAGGCCCTCTCAACAGGAACGGCGAGAGGAACTCCAGGGTAGTGCCACCATTCCAAGAGTCCCCCAGATGTCTCAGTCCATTCCAGAGGAACCTCTTTTCCCTTCACCGGCTCGTCTTTCACGCCGAGGATCGACTCACACCAAGGTGGCACGTGGCACAGCCCTGTGAGAAAGCCTCGTGGGAGAGCCTCGAGGGACAGCCTCGAGGGAAAGCCACAGATCCCTTGATCCACGTGACAGGAAGCGTGACACTACTGCTGCAGCTCGGGAGGAAAGCGCACGTGCATGCCCCCACTCGAGACGAGGCCTGACTCCCCTGGGGAGACTCAGAAGCACCCCAACATCCATGGCAACACTGGAGAGGAATCCTCAGGTTCCGGCCCCGACTCCACACAAGGACTGAGGCCCCGGCATGGACGGGAGAGGAATCCCGAGAGGTCCCCTAGCAACTCGCATGGGGACTGGCCTTTCCTGAGGCCACCAGAGCGGGTCCTTGAGGTCCCCGTCGTAACTCGAGAAGACCTGCCGCAACTCGAGAAAATCCAGGAGGTTCTCCCATCCAGGCGAGATGAGGCCCATTTCCGCTTAGGCGTCTCGAGGCTGATCACACCTCACCTCTGGAACTTCGAAAGGGTCCTTCACACCCTTGGTGCAAATCAAGAAGTTCCCCGACCTAGCCGTCTCCACTCGAGAGGAATCACGAGGGTCCCGCCCACATCCAGAGGAGCCCCGTTTCCGCCTCGTAGCTCGAGATGAGGGATCCTTTCCCTGCTTCGTCGGGAAAGAGTTCCCGGCATTCCCGTCGCATCTCAAGAGGAGGCCCTCTCAACAGGAATGGCGAGAGGAACTCCAGGGTCGTGCCACCATTCCAAGAGTCCCCCAGATGTCTCAGTCCATTCCAGAGGTACCTCTTTTCCCTTCACCGGCTCGTCTTTCATGCCGAGGATCGACTCACATCAAGGTGGCACGTGGCACAGCCCTGTGGGAAAGCCTCGTGGGAAAGCCTCGAGGGACAGCCTCGAGGGAAAGACACAGATCCCTTGATCACTGTGACAGGATGCGTGACACTACTGCTGCAGCTCGGGAGGAAAGCGCACGTGCATGCCCCCACTCGAGACGAGGCCTGATTCCCCTGGGGAGACTCAGAAGCACCCCAAGATCCATGGCAACACTGGAGAGGAATCCTCAGGTTCCAGCCCCGACTCCACACAAGGACTGAGGCCCCGGCATGGATGGGAGAAGAATCCAGAGAGGTCCCCTAGCAACTCGCATGGGGACTGGCCTTTCCTGAGGCCACCAGAGCGGGTCCCTGAGGTCCCCGTCGTAACTCGAGAAGACCTGCCGCAACTCCAGAAAATCCAGGAGGTTCTCCCCTCCAGGCTAGATGAGGCCCATTTCCGCTGAGGCGTCTCGAGGCTGATCACACCTCACCTCTGGAACTTCGAAAGGGTCCTTCACACCCTTGGTGCAAATCAAGAAGTTCCCCGACTTACCCGTCTCCACTCGAGAGGGATCACGAGGGTCCCGCCCACATCCAGAGGAGCCCCGTTTCCGACTCGTAGCTCGAGATGAGGGATCCTTTCCCTGCTTCGTCGGGAAAGAGTTCCCGGCGTTCCCGTCGCATCTCAAGAGGAGGCCCTCTCAACAGGAACGGCGAGAGGAACTCCAGGGTAGTGCCACCATTCCAAGAGTCCCCCAGATGTCTCAGTCCATTCCAGAGGAACCTCTTTTCCCTTCACCGGCTCGTCTTTCACGCCGAGGATCGACTCACACCAAGGTGGCACGTGGCACAGCCCTGTGGGAAAGCCTCGAGGGACAGCCTCGAGGGACAGCCTCGAGGGAAAGCCACAGATCCCTTGATCCACGTGACAGGAAGCGTGACACTACTGCTGCAGCTCGGGAGGAAAGCGCACGTGCATGCCCCCACTCGAGACGAGGCCTGACTCCCCTGGGGAGACTCAGAAGCACCCCAACATCCGTGGCAACACTGGAGAGGAATCCTCAGGTTCGGCCCCGACTCCACACAAGGACTGAGGCCCCGGCATGGACGGGAGAGGAATCCCGAGAGGTCCCCAGGCAACTCGCATGGGGACTGGCCTTTCCTGAGGCCACCAGAGCGGGTCCCTGAGGTCCCCGTCGTAACTCGAGAAGACCTGCCGCAACTCGAGAAAATCCAGGAGGTTCTCCCATCCAGGCGAGATGAGGCCCATTTCCGCTTAGGCGTCTCGAGGCTGATCACACCTCACCTCTGGAACTTCGAAAGGGTCCTTCACACCCTTGGTGCAAATCAAGAAGTTCCCCGACCTAGCCGTCTCCACTCGAGAGGAATCACGAGGGTCCCGCCCACATCCAGAGGAGCCCCGTTTCCGCCTCGTAGCTCGAGATGAGGGATCCTTTCCCTGCTTCGTCGGGAAAGAGTTCCCGGCATTCCCGTCGCATCTCAAGAGGAGGCCCTCTCAACAGGAACGGCGAGAGGAACTCCAGGGTCGTGCCACCATTCCAAGAGTCCCCCAGATGTCTCAGTCCATTCCAGAGGTACCTTTTTTCCCTTCACCGGCTCGTCTTTCATGCCGAGGATCGACTCACACCAAGGTGGCACGTGGCACAGCCCTGTGGGAAAGCCTCGTGGGAAAGCCTCGAGGGACAGCCTCGAGGCAAAGACACAGATCCCTTGATCCACGTGACAGGAAGCGTGACACTACTGCAGCAGCTCGTGAGGGAAGCGCACGTGCATGCCCCACCCCGAGACGAGGCCTGACTCCCCTGGGGAGACTCAGAAGCACCCCAAGATCCATGGCAACACTGGAGAGGAATCCTCAGGTTCCGGCCCCGACTCCACACAAGGGCTGAGGCCCCGGCATGGACGGGAGAGGAATCCCGAGAGGTCCCCTAGCAACTCTCATGGGGACTGGCCTTTCCTGAGGCCACCAGAGCGGGTCCCTGAGGTCCCCGTCGTAACTCGAGAAGACCTACCGCAACTCGAGAAAATCCAGGAGGTTCTCCCCTCCAGGCGAGATGAGGCCCATTTCCGCTGAGGCGTCTCGAGGCTGATCACACCTCCCCTCTGGAACTTCGAAAGGGTCCTTCACACCCTTGGTGCAAATCAAGAAGGTCCCCGAGATACACGTCTCCACTCGAGAGGAAACACGAGGGTCCCGCCCACATCCAGAGGAGCCCAGTTTCCGCCTCGTAGATCGAGGTGAGGGATCCTTTCCCTGCTTCGTCGGGAAAGAATTCCCGGCGTTCCCGTCGCATCTCAAGAGGAGGCCCTCTCAACAGGAACGTCGTGAGGAACTCCAGGGTCGTGCCACCATTTCAAGAGTCCCCAAGATGTCTCAGTCCATTGCAGAGGAACCTCTTTTCCCTTCACAGGCTCGTCTTTCACGCCGAGGATCGACTCACACCAAGGTGGCACATGGCACAGCCCTGTGGGTAAGCCTCGTGGGAAAGCCTCGAGGGACAGCCTCGAGGGAAAGCCACAGATCCCTTGATCCACGTGACAGGAAGCGTGACACTACTGCTGCAGCTCGGGAGGAAAGCGCACGTGCATGCCCCCACTCGAGACGAGGTCTGACTCCCCTGGGGAGACTCAGAAGCACCCCAAGATCCAAGGCAACACTGGAGAGTAATCCTCAGGTTCCGGACCCGACTCCACACAAGGACTGAGGCCCCGGCATGGACGGGAGAGGAATCCCGAGAGGTCCCCTAGCAACTCGCATGGGGACTGGCCTTTCCTGAGGCCACCAGAGCGGGTCCCTGAGGTCCCCGTCGTAACTCGAGAAGACCTGCCTCAACACGAGAAAATCCAGGAGGTTCTCCCCTCCAGGCGAGATGAGGCCCATTTCCGCTGAGGCGTCTCGAGGCTGATCACACCTCCCCTCTGGAACTTCGAAAGGGTCCTTCACAACCTTGGCGCAAATCAAGAAGTTCCCCGACATACCCGTCTCCACTCGAGAGGAAACACGAGGGTCCTGCCCACATCCAGAGGAGCCCCGTTTCCGCCTCGTAGCTCGAGATGAGGGATCCTTTTCCTGGTTCGTCGGGAAAGGGTTCCCGGCGTTCCCATCCCATCTCAAGAGGAGGCCCTCTCAACAGGAACGGCGAGAGGAACTCCTGGGTCGTGCCACCATTCCAAGAGTCCCCCAGATGTCTCAGTCCATTCCAGAGGAACCTCTTTTCCCTTCACCGGCTCGTCTTTCACGCCCAGGATCGACTCACACCAAGGTGGCACGTGGCACAGCCCTGTGGGAAAGCCTCGTGGGAAAGCCTCGAGGGACAGCCTCGAGGGAAAGCCACAGATCCCTTGATCCACGTGACAGGAAGCGTGACACTACTTCTGCAGCTCGGGAGGAAAGCGCACGTGCATGCCCCCACTCGAGACGAGGCCTGACTCCCCTGGGGAGACACAGAGGCACCCCAAGATCCATGGCAACACTGGAGAGGAATCCTCAGGTTCCGGCCCCGACTCCACACAAGGGCTGAGGCCCCGGCATGGACGGGAGAGGAATCCCGAGAGGTCCCCTAGCAACTCTCATGGGGACTGGCCTTTCCTGAGGCCACCAGAGCGGGTCCCTGAGGTCCCCGTCGTAACTCGAGAAGACCTGCCGCAACTCGAGAAAATCCAGGAGGTTCTCCCCTCCAGGCGAGATGAGGCCCATTTCCGCTGAGGCGTCTCGAGGCTGATCACACCTCCCCTCTGGAACTTCGAAAGGGTCCTTCACACCCTTGGTGCAAATCAAGAAGGTCCCCGAGATACACGTCTCCACTCGAGAGGAAACACGAGGGTCCCGACCACATCCAGAGGAGCCCCGTTTCCGCCTCGTAGCTCGAGATGAGGGATCCATTCCCTGCTTCGTCGGGAAAGAGTTCCCGGCGTTCCCGTCGCATCTCAAGAGGAAGCCCTCTCAACAGGAACGGCGAGAGGAACTCCAGGGTCGTGCCACCATTCCAAGAGTCCCCCAGATGTCTCTGTCCTTTCCAGAGGAACCTCTTTTCCCTTCACCGGCTCGTCTTTCACGCCGAGGATCGACTCACACCAAGGTGGCACGTGGCACAGCCCTGTGGGAAAGCCTCGTGGGAAAGCCTCGAGGGAAAGCCACAGATCCCTTGATCCACGTGACAGGAAGCGTGACACTACTGCTGCAGCTCGGGAGGAAAGCGCACGTGCATGCCCCCACTCGAGACGAGGCCTGACTCCCCTGGGGAGACTCAGAAGCACCCCAAGATCCATCGCAACACTGGAGAGGAAACCTCAGGTTCCGGCCCCGACTCCACACAAGGAATGAGGCCCCGGGATGGACGGGAGAGGAATCCCGAGAGGTCCCCTACCAACTCCCGTGGGGACTGGCCTTTCCTGAGGCCACCAGAGCGGGTCCCTGAGGTCCCCGTCGTAACTCGAGAAGACCTGCCGCAACTCGAGAAAATCCAGGAGGTTCTCCCCTCCAGGCGAGATGAGGCCCATTTCCGCTGAGGCGTCTCGAGGCTGATCACACCTCACCTCTGGAACTTCGAAAGGGTCCTTCACACCCTTGGTGCAAATCAAGAAGTTCCCCGACATACCCGTCTCCACTCGAGAGGAATCACGAGGGTCCCGCCCACATCCAGAGGAGCCCCGTTTCCGACTCGTAGCTCGAGATGAGGGATCCTTTCCCTGCTTCTTCGGGAAAGAGTTCCCGGCGTTCCCGTCATATCTCAAGAGGAGGCCCTCTCAACAGGAACGGCGAGAGGAACTCCAGGGTAGTGCCACCATTCCAAGAGTCCCCCAGATGTCTCAGTCCATTCCAGAGGAACCTCTTTTCCCTTCACCGGCTCGTCTTTCACGCCGAGGATCGACTCACACCAAGGTGGCACGTGGCACAGCCCTGTGGGAAAGCCTCGTGGGAAAGCCTCGAGGGTCAGCCTCGAGGGAAAGCCACAGATCCCTTGATCCCTGTGACAGGAAGCGTGACACTACTGCTGCAGCTCGGGAGGAAAGCGCACGTGCATGCCCCCACTCGAGACGAGGCCTGACTCCCCTGGGGAGACTCAGAAGCACCCCAAGATCCATGGCAACACTGGAGAGGAATCCTCAGGTTCCGGCCCCGACTCCACACAAGGACTGAGGCCCCGGCATGGACGGGAGAGGAATCCCGAGAGGTCCCCTAGCAACTCGCATGGGGACTGGCCTTTCCTGAGGCCACCAGAGCGGGTCCCTGAGGTCCCCGTCGTACCTCGAGAAGACCTGCCGCAACTCGAGAAAATCCAGGAGGTTACCCCATCCAGGCGAGATGAGGCCCATTTCCGCTTAGGCGTCTCGAGGCTGATCACACCTCACCTCTGGAACTTCGAAAGGGTCCTTCACACCCTTGGTGCAAATCAAGAAGTTCCCCGACCTAGCAGTCTCCACTCGAGAGGAATCACGAGGGTCCCGCCCACATCCAGAGGAGCCCCGTTTCCGCCTCGTAGCTCGAGATGAGGGATCCTTTCCCTGCTTCGTCGGGAAAGAGTTCCCGGCATTCCCGTCGCATCTCAAGAGGAGGCCCTCTCAACAGGAACGGCGAGAGGAACTCCAGGGTCGTGCCACCATTCCAAGAGTCCCCCAGATGTCTCAGTCCATTCCAGAGGTACCTCTTTTCCCTTCACCGGCTCGTCTTTCATGCCGAGGATCGACTCACATCAAGGTGGCACGTGGCACAGCCCTGTGGGAAAGCCTCGTGGGAAAGCCTCGAGGGACAGCCTCGAGGGAAAGACACAGATCCCTTGATCCCTGTGACAGGAAGCGTGACACTACTGCTGCAGCTCGGGAGGAAAGCGCACGTGCATGCCCCCACTCGAGACGAGGCCTGATTCCCCTGGAGAGACTCAGAAGCACCCCAAGATCCATGGCAACACTGGAGAGGAATCCTCAGGTTCCGGCCCCGACTCCACACAAGGACTGAGGCCCCGGCATGGACGGGAGAGGAATCCAGAGAGGTCCCCTAGCAACTCGCATGGGGACTGGCCTTTCCTGAGGCCACCAGAGCGGGTCCCTGAGGTCCCCGTCGTAACTCGAGAAGACCTGCCGCAACTCGAGAAAATCCAGGAGGTTCTCCCCTCCAGGTGAGATGAGGCCTATTTCCGCTGAGGCGTCTCGAAGCTGATCACACCTCACCTCTGGAACTTCGAAAGGGTACTTCACACCCTTGGTGCAAATCAAGAAGTTCCCCGACATACCCGTCTCCACTCGAGAGGAATCACGAGGGTCCCGCCCACATCCAGAGGAGCCCCGTTTCCGCCTCGTAGCTCGAGATGAGGGATCCTTTCCCTGCTTCGTCGGGAAAGATTTCCCGGCGTTCCCGTCGCATCTCAAGAGGAGGCCCTCTCAACAGGAACGGCGAGAGGAACTCCAGGGTCGTGCCACCATTCCAAGAGTCCCCCAGATGTCTCAGTCCATTCCAGAGGAACCTCTTTTCCCTTCACCGGCTCGTCTTTCACGCCGAGGATCGACTCACACCAAGGTGGCACGTGGCACAGCCCTGTGGGAAAGCCTCGTGGGAAAGCCTCGAGGGACAGCCTCGAGGGAAAGCCACAGATCCCTTGATCCCTGTGACAGGAAGCGTGACACTACTGCTGCAGCTCGGGAGGAAAGCGCACGTGCATGAACCCACTCGAGACGAGGCCTGACTCCCCTGGGGAGACTCAGAAGCACCCCAAGATCCATGGCAACACTGGAGAGGAATCCTCAGTTTCCGGCCCCGACTCCACACAAGGACTGAGGCCCCGGCATGGACGGGAGAAGAATCCAGAGAGGTCCCCTAGCAACTCGCATGGGGACTGGCCTTTCCTGAGGCCACCAGAGCGGGTCCCTGAGGTCCCCGTCGTAACTCGAGAAGACCTGCCGCAACTCCAGAAAATCCAGGAGGTTCTCCCCTCCAGGCTAGATGAGGCCCATTTCCGCTGAGGCGTCTCGAGGCTGATCACACCTCACCTCTGGAACTTCGAAAGGGTCCTTCACACCCTTGGTGCAAATCAAGAAGTTCCCCGACTTACCCGTCTCCACTCGAGAGGAATCACGAGGGTCCCGCCCACATCCAGAGGAGCCCCGTTTCCGACTCGTAGCTCGAGATGAGGGATCCTTTCCCTGCTTCGTCGGGAAAGAGTTCCCGGCGTTCCCGTCGCATCTCAAGAGGAGGCCCTCTCAACAGGAACGGCGAGAGGAACTCCAGGGTAGTGCCACCATTGCAAGAGTCCCCCAGATGTCTCAGTCCATTCCAGAGGATCCTCTTTTCCCTTCACCGGCTCGTCTTTCACGCCGAGGATCGACTCACACCAAGGTGGCACGTGGCACAGCCCTGTGAGAAAGCCTCGTGGGAGAGCCTCGAGGGACAGCCTCGAGGGAAAGCCACAGATCCCTTGATCCACGTGACAGGAAGCGTGACACTACTGCTGCAGCTCGGGAGGAAAGCGCACGTGCATGCCCCCACTCGAGATGAGGCCTGACTCCCCTGGGGAGACTCAGAAGCACCCCAAGATCCATGGCAACACTGGAGAGGAATCCTCAGGTTCCGGCCCCGACTCCACACAAGGACTGAGGCCCCGGCATGGACGGGAGAGGAATCCCGAGAGGTCCCCTAGCAACTCGCATGGGGACTGGCCTTTCCTGAGGCCACCAGAGCGGGTCCCTGAGGTCCCCGTCGTAACTCGAGAAGACCTGCCGCAACTCGAGAAAATCCAGGAGGTTCTCCCCTCCAGGCGAGATGAGGCCCATCTCCGCTGAGGCGTCTCGAGGCTGATCACACCTCACCTCTGGAACTTCGAAAGGGTCCTTCACACCCTTGGTGCAAATCAAGAAGTTCCCCGACCTAGCCGTCTCCATTCGAGAGGAATCACGAGGGTCCCGCCCACATCCAGAGGAGCCCCGTTTCCGCCTCGTAGCTCGAGATGAGGGATCCTTTCCCTGCTTCGTCGGGAAAGAGTTCCCGGCATTCCCGTCGCATCTCAAGAGGAGGCCCTCTCAACAGGAACGGCGAGAGGAACTCCAGGGTCGTGCCACCATTCCAAGAGTCCCCCAGATGTCTCAGTCCATTCCAGAGGTACTTTTTTTCCCTTCACCGGCTCGTCTTTCATGCCGAGGATCGACTCACACCAAGGTGGCACGTGGCACAGCCCTGTGGGAAAGCCTCGTGGGAAAGCCTCGAGGGACAGCCTCGAGGCAAAGACACAGATCCCTTGATCCACGTGACAGGAAGCGTGACACTACTGCAGCAGCTCGTGAGGGAAGCGCACGTGCATGCCCCACCCCGAGACGAGGCCTGACTCCCCTGGGGAGACTCAGAAGCACCCCAAGATCCATGGCAACACTGGAGAGGAATCCTCAGGTTCCGGCCCCGACTCCACACAAGGGCTGAGGCCCCGGCATGGACGGGAGAGGAATCCCGAGAGGTCCCCTAGCAACTCTCATGGGGACTGGCCTTTCCTGAGGCCACCAGAGCGGGTCCCTGAGGTCCCCGTCGTAACTCGAGAAGACCTACCGCAACTCGAGAAAATCCAGGAGGTTCTCCCCTCCAGGCGAGATGAGGCCCATTTCCGCTGAGGCGTCTCGAGGCTGATCACACCTCCCCTCTGGAACTTCGAAAGGGTCCTTCACACCCTTGGTGCAAATCAAGAAGGTCCCCGAGATACACGTCTCCACTCGAGAGGAAACACGAGGGTCCCGCCCACATCCAGAGGAGCCCAGTTTCCGCCTCGTAGCTCGAGGTGAGGGATCCTTTCCCTGCTTCGTCGGGAAAGAATTCCCGGCGTTCCCGTCGCATCTCAAGAGGAGGCCCTCTCAACAGGAACGTCGTGAGGAACTCCAGGGTCGTGCCACCATTCCAAGAGTCCCCAAGATGTCTCAGTCCATTGCAGAGGAACCTCTTTTCCCTTCACAGGCTCGTCTTTCACGCCGAGGATCGACTCACACCAAGGTGGCACATGGCACAGCCCTGTGGGTAAGCCTCGTGGGAAAGCCTCGAGGGACAGCCTCGAGGGAAAGCCACAGATCCCTTGATCCACGTGACAGGAAGCGTGACACTACTGCTGCAGCTCGGGAGGAAAGCGCACGTGCCTGCCCCCACTCGAGACGAGGCCTGACTCCCCTGGGGAGACTCAGAAGCAACCCAAGATCCATGGCAACACTGGAGAGGAATCCTCAGGTTCCGGCCCCGACTCCACACAAGGACTGAGGCCCCGGCATGGACGGGAGAGGAATCCCGAGAGGTCCCCTAGCAACTCGCATGGGGACTGGCCTTTCCTGAGGCCACCAGAGCGGGTCCCTGAGGTCCCCGTCGTAACTCGAGAAGACCTGCCTCAACTCGAGAAAATCCAGGAGGTTCTCCCCTCCAGGCGAGATGAGGCCCATTTCCGCTGAGGCGTCTCGAGGCTGATCACACCTCCCCTCTGGAACTTCGAAAGGGTCCTTCACAACCTTGGCGCAAATCAAGAAGTTCCCCGACATACCCGTCTCCACTCGAGAGGAAACACGAGGGTCCTGCCCACATCCAGAGGAGCCCCGTTTCCGCCTCGTAGCTCGAGATGAGGGATCCTTTTCCTGGTTCGTCGGGAAAGGGTTCCCGGCGTTCCCATCCCATCTCAAGAGGAGGCCCTCTCAACAGGAACGGCGAGAGGAACTCCTGGGTCGTGCCACCATTGCAAGAGTCCCCCAGATGTCTCAGTCCATTCCAGAGGAACCTCTTTTCCCTTCACCGGCTCGTCTTTCACGCCCAGGATCGACTCACACCAAGGTGGCACGTGGCACAGCCCTGTGGGAAAGCCTCGTGGGAAAGCCTCGAGGGACAGCCTCGAGGGAAAGCCACAGATCCCTTGATCCACGTGACAGGAAGCGTGACACTACTTCTGCAGCTCGGGAGGAAAGCGCACCTGCATGCCCCCACTCGAGACGAGGCCTGACTCCCCTGGGGAGACACAGAGGCACCCCAAGATCCATGGCAACACTGGAGAGGAATCCTCAGGTTCCGGCCCCGACTCCACACAAGGGCTGAGGCCCCGGCATGGACGGGAGAGGAATCCCGAGAGGTCCCCTAGCAACTCGCATGGGGACTGGCCTTTCCTGAGGCCACCAGAGCGGGTCCCTGAGGTCCCCGTCGTACCTCGAGAAGACCTGCCGCAACTCGAGAAAATCCAGGAGGTTCCCCCATCCAGGCGAGATGAGGCCCATTTCCGCTTAGGCGTCTTGAGGCTGATCACACCTCACCTCTGGAACTTCGAAAGGGTCCTTCACACCCTTGGTGCAAATCAAGAAGTTCCCCGACCTAGCAGTCTCCACTCGAGAGGAATCACGAGGGTCCCGCCCACATCCAGAGGAGCCCCGTTTCCGCCTCGTAGCTCGAGATGAGGGATCCTTTCCCTGCTTCGTCGGGAAAGAGTTCCCGGCGTTCCCGTCGCATCTCAAGAGGAGGCCCTCTCAACAGGAACGGCGAGAGGAACTCCAGGGTAGTGCCACCATTCCAAGAGTCCCCCAGATGTCTCAGTCCATTCCAGAGGATCCTCTTTTCCCTTCACCGGCTCGTCTTTCACGCCGAGGATCGACTCACACCAAGGTGGCACGTGGCACAGCCCTGTGAGAAAGCCTCGTGGGAGAGCCTCGAGGGACAGCCTCGAGGGAAAGCCACAGATCCCTTGATCCACGTGACAGGAAGCGTGACACTACTGCTGCAGCTCGGGAGGAAAGCGCACGTGCATGCCCCCACTCGAGACGAGGCCTGACTCCCCTGGGGAGACTCAGAAGCACCCCAACATCCATGGCAACACTGGAGAGGAATCCCCAGGTTCCGGCCCCGACTCCACACAAGGACTGAGGCCCCGGCATGGACGGGAGAGGAATCCCGAGAGGTCCCCTAGCAACTCGCATGGGGACTGGCCTTTCCTGAGGCCACCAGAGCGGGTCCCTGAGGTCCCCGTCGTAACTCGAGAAGACCTGCCGCAACTCGAGAAAATCCAGAAGGTTCTCCCCTCCAGGCGAGATGAGGCCCATCTCCGCTGAGGCGTCTCGAGGCTGATCACACCTCACCTCTGGAACTTCGAAAGGGTCCTTCACACCCTTGGTGCAAATCAAGAAGTTCCCCGACCTAGCCGTCTCCATTCGAGAGGAATCACGAGGGTCCCGCCCACATCCAGAGGAGCCCCGTTTCCGCCTCGTAGCTCGAGATGAGGGATCCTTTCCCTGCTTCGTCGGGAAAGAGTTCCCGGCATTCCCGTCGCATCTCAAGAGGAGGCCCTCTCAACAGGAACGGCGAGAGGAACTCCAGGGTCGTGCCACCATTCCAAGAGTCCCCCAGATGTCTCAGTCCATTCCAGAGGTACCTTTTTTCCCTTCACCGGCTCGTCTTTCATGCCGAGGATCGACTCACACCAAGGTGGCACGTGGCACAGCCCTGTGGGAAAGCCTCGTGGGAAAGCCTCGAGGGACAGCCTCGAGGCAAAGACACAGATCCCTTGATCCACGTGACAGGAAGCGTGACACTACTGCAGCAGCTCGTGAGGGAAGCGCACGTGCATGCCCCACCCCGAGACGAGGCCTGACTCCCCTGGGGAGACTCAGAAGCACCCCAAGATCCATGGCAACACTGGAGAGGAATCCTCAGGTTCCGGCCCCGACTCCACACAAGGGCTGAGGCCCCGGCATGGACGGGAGAGGAATCCCGAGAGGTCCCCTAGCAACTCTCATGGGGACTGGCCTTTCCTGAGGCCACCAGAGCGGGTCCCTGAGGTCCCCGTCGTAACTCGAGAAGACCTACCGCAACTCGAGAAAATCCAGGAGGTTCTCCCCTCCAGGCGAGATGAGGCCCATTTCCGCTGAGGCGTCTCGAGGCTGATCACACCTCCCCTCTGGAACTTCGAAAGGGTCCTTCACACCCTTGGTGCAAATCAAGAAGGTCCCCGAGATACACGTCTCCACTCGAGAGGAAACACGAGGGTCCCGCCCACATCCAGAGGAGCCCAGTTTCCGCCTCGTAGCTCGAGGTGAGGGATCCTTTCCCTGCTTCGTCGGGAAAGAATTCCCGGCGTTCCCGTCGCATCTCAAGAGGAGGCCCTCTCAACAGGAACGTCGTGAGGAACTCCAGGGTCGTGCCACCATTCCAAGAGTCCCCAAGATGTCTCAGTCCATTGCAGAGGAACCTCTTTTCCCTTCACAGGCTCGTCTTTCACGCCGAGGATCGACTCACACCAAGGTGGCACATGGCACAGCCCTGTGGGAAAGCCTCGTGGGAAAGCCTCGAGGGACAGCCTCGAGGGAAAGCCACAGATCCCTTGATCCACGTGACAGGAAGCGTGACACTACTGCTGCAGCTCGGGAGGAAAGCGCACGTGCCTGCCCCCACTCGAGACGAGGCCTGACTCCCCTGGGGAGACTCAGAAGCACCCCAAGATCCATGGCAACACTGGAGAGGAATCCTCAGGTTCCGGCCCCGACTCCACACAAGGACTGAGGCCCCGGCATGGACGGGAGAGGAATCCCGAGAGGTCCCCTAGCAACTCGCATGGGGACTGGCCTTTCCTGAGGCCACCAGAGCGGGTCCCTGAGGTCCCCGTCGTAACTCGAGAAGACCTGCCTCAACTCGAGAAAATCCAGGAGGTTCTCCCCTCCAGGCGAGATGAGGCCCATTTCCGCTGAGGCGTCTCGAGGCTGATCACACCTCCCCTCTGGAACTTCGAAAGGGTCCTTCACAACCTTGGCGCAAATCAAGAAGTTCCCCGACATACCCGTCTCCACTCGAGAGGAAACACGAGGGTCCTGCCCACATCCAGAGGAGCCCCGTTTCTGCCTCGTAGCTCGAGATGAGGGATCCTTTTCCTGGTTCGTCGGGAAAGGGTTCCCGGCGTTCCCATCCCATCTCAAGAGGAGGCCCTCTCAACAGGAACGGCGAGAGGAACTCCTGGGTCGTGCCACCATTGCAAGAGTCCCCCAGATGTCTCAGTCCATTCCAGAGGAACCTCTTTTCCCTTCACCGGCTCGTCTTTCACGCCCAGGATCGACTCACACCAAGGTGGCACGTGGCACAGCCCTGTGGGAAAGCCTCGTGGGAAAGCCTCGAGGGACAGCCTCGAGGGAAAGCCACAGATCCCTTGATCCACGTGACAGGAAGCGTGACACTACTTCTGCAGCTCGGGAGGAAAGCGCACCTGCATGCCCCCACTCGAGACGAGGACTGACTCCCCTGGGGAGACACAGAGGCACCCCAAGATCCATGGCAACACTGGAGAGGAATCCTCAGGTTCCGGCCCCGACTCCACACAAGGGCTGAGGCCCCGGCATGGACGGGAGAGGAATCCCGAGAGGTCCCCTAGCAACTCGCATGCGGACTGGCCTTTCCTGAGGCCACCAGAGCGGGTCCCTGAGGTCCCCGTCGTACCTCGAGAAGACCTGCCGCAACTCGAGAAAATCCAGGAGGTTCCCCCATCCAGGCGAGATGAGGCCCATTTCCGCTGAGGCGTCTCGAGGCTGATCACACCTCACCTCTGGAACTTCGAAAGGGTCCTTCACACCCTTGGTGCAAATCAAGAAGTTCCCCGACTTACCCGTCTCCACTCGAGAGGAATCACGAGGGTCCCGCCCACATCCAGAGGAGCCCCGTTTCCGACTCGTAGCTCGAGATGAGGGATCCTTTCCCTGCTTCGTCGGGAAAGAGTTCCCGGCGTTCCCGTCGCATCTCAAGAGGAGGCCCTCTCAACAGGAACGGCGAGAGGAACTCCAGGGTAGTGCCACCATTCCAAGAGTCCCCCAGATGTCTCAGTCCATTCCAGAGGAACCTCTTTTCCCTTCACCGGCTCGTCTTTCACGCCGAGGATCGACTCACACCAAGGTGGCACGTGGCACAGCCCTGTGAGAAAGCCTCGTGGGAGAGCCTCGAGGGACAGCCTCGAGGCAAAGACACAGATCCCTTGATCCACGTGACAGGAAGCGTGACACTACTGCAGCAGCTCGTGAGGGAAGCGCACGTGCATGCCCCACCCCGAGACGAGGCCTGACTCCCCTGGGGAGACTCAGAAGCACCCCAAGATCCATGGCAACACTGGAGAGGAATCCTCAGGTTCCGGCCCCGACTCCACACAAGGGCTGAGGCCCCGGCATGGACGGGAGAGGAATCCCGAGAGGTCCCCTAGCAACTCTCATGGGGACTGGCCTTTCCTGAGGCCACCAGAGCGGGTCCCTGAGGTCCCCGTCGTAACTCGAGAAGACCTACCGCAACTCGAGAAAATCCAGGAGGTTCTCCCCTCCAGGCGAGATGAGGCCCATTTCCGCTGAGGCGTCTCGAGGCTGATCACACCTCCCCTCTGGAACTTCGAAAGGGTCCTTCACACCCTTGGTGCAAATCAAGAAGGTCCCCGAGATACACGTCTCCACTCGAGAGGAAACACGAGGGTCCCGCCCACATCCAGAGGAGCCCAGTTTCCGCCTCGTAGCTCGAGGTGAGGGATCCTTTCCCTGCTTCGTCGGGAAAGAATTCCCGGCGTTCCCGTCGCATCTCAAGAGGAGGCCCTCTCAACAGGAACGTCGTGAGGAACTCCAGGGTCGTGCCACCATTCCAAGAGTCCCCAAGATGTCTCAGTCCATTGCAGAGGAACCTCTTTTCCCTTCACAGGCTCGTCTTTCACGCCGAGGATCGACTCACACCAAGGTGGCACATGGCACAGCCCTGTGGGTAAGCCTCGTGGGAAAGCCTCGAGGGACAGCCTCGAGGGAAAGCCACAGATCCCTTGATCCACGTGACAGGAAGCGTGACACTACTGCTGCAGCTCGGGAGGAAAGCGCACGTGCATGCCCCCACTCGAGACGAGGTCTGACTCCCCTGGGGAGACTCAGAAGCACCCCAAGATCCATGGCAACACTGGAGAGGAATCCTCAGGTTCCGGCCCCGACTCCACACAAGGACTGAGGCCCCGGCATGGACGGGAGAGGAATCCCGAGAGGTCCCCTAGCAACTCGCATGGGGACTGGCCTTTCCTGAGGCCACCAGAGCGGGTCCCTGAGGTCCCCGTCGTAACTCGAGAAGACCTGCCTCAACTCGAGAAAATCCAGGAGGTTCTCCCCTCCAGGCGAGATGAGGCCCATTTCCGCTGAGGCGTCTCGAGGCTGATCACACCTCCCCTCTGGAACTTCGAAAGGGTCCTTCACAACCTTGGCGCAAATCAAGAAGTTCCCCGACATACCCGTCTCCACTCGAGAGGAAACACGAGGGTCCTGCCCACATCCAGAGGAGCCCCGTTTCTGCCTCGTAGCTCGAGATGAGGGATCCTTTTCCTGGTTCGTCGGGAAAGGGTTCCCGGCGTTCCCATCCCATCTCAAGAGGAGGCCCTCTCAACAGGAACGGCGAGAGGAACTCCTGGGTCGTGCCACCATTGCAAGAGTCCCCCAGATGTCTCAGTCCATTCCAGAGGAACCTCTTTTCCCTTCACCGGCTCGTCTTTCACGCCCAGGATCGACTCACACCAAGGTGGCACGTGGCACAGCCCTGTGGGAAAGCCTCGTGGGAAAGCCTCGAGGGACAGCCTCGAGGGAAAGCCACAGATCCCTTGATCCACGTGACAGGAAGCGTGACACTACTTCTGCAGCTCGGGAGGAAAGCGCACCTGCATGCCCCCACTCGAGACGAGGACTGACTCCCCTGGGGAGACACAGAGGCACCCCAAGATCCATGGCAACACTGGAGAGGAATCCTCAGGTTCCGGCCCCGACTCCACACAAGGGCTGAGGCCCCGGCATGGACGGGAGAGGAATCCCGAGAGGTCCCCTAGCAACTCGCATGGGGACTGGCCTTTCCTGAGGCCACCAGAGCGGGTCCCTGAGGTCCCCGTCGTACCTCGAGAAGACCTGCCGCAACTCGAGAAAATCCAGGAGGTTCCCCCATCCAGGCGAGATGAGGCCCATTTCCGCTTAGGCGTCTCGAGGCTGATCACACCTCACCTCTGGAACTTCGAAAGGGTCCTTCACACCCTTGGTGCAAATCAAGAAGTTCCCCGACCTAGCAGTCTCCACTCGAGAGGAATCACGAGGGTCACGCCCACATCCAGAGGAGCCCCGTTTCCGCCTCGTAGCTCGAGATGAGGGATCCTTTCCCTGCTTCGTCGGGAAAGAGTTCCCGGCATTCCCGTCGCATCTCAAGAGGAGGCCCTCTCAACAGGAACGGCGAGAGGAACTCCAGGGTCGTGCCACCATTCCAAGAGTCCCCCAGATGTCTCAGTCCATTCCAGAGGTACCTCTTTTCCCTTCACCGGCTCGTCTTTCATGCCGAGGATCGACTCACATCAAGGTGGCACGTGGCACAGCCCTGTGGGAAAGCCTCGTGGGAAAGCCTCGAGGGACAGCCTCGAGGGAAAGACACAGATCCCTTGATCCCTGTGACAGGAAGCGTGACACTACTGCTGCAGCTCGGGAGGAAAGCGCACGTGCATGCCCCCACTCGAGACGAGGCCTGACTCCCCTGGGGAGACTCAGAAGCACCCCAACATCCATGGCAACACTGGAGAGGAATCCCCAGGTTCCGGCCCCGACTCCACACAAGGACTGAGGCCCCGGCATGGACGGGAGAGGAATCCAGAGAGGTCCCCTAGCAACTCGCATGGGGACTGGCCTTTCCTGAGGCCACCAGAGCGGGTCCCTGAGGTCCCCGTCGTAACTCGAGAAGACCTGCCGCAACTCGAGAAAATCCAGGAGGTTCTCCCCTCCAGGTGAGATGAGGCCTATTTCCGCTGAGGCGTCTCGAAGCTGATCACACCTCACCTCTGGAACTTCGAAAGGGTACTTCACACCCTTGGTGCAAATCAAGAAGTTCCCCGACCTAGCAGTCTCCACTCGAGAGGAATCACGAGGGTCCCGCCCACATCCAGAGGAGCCCCGTTTCCGCCTCGTAGCTCGAGATGAGGGATCCTTTCCCTGCTTCGTCGGAAAAGATTTCCCGGCGTTCCCGTCGCATCTCAAGAGGAGGCCCTCTCAACAGGAACGGCGAGAGGAACTCCAGGGTCGTGCCACCATTCCAAGAGTCCCCCAGATGTCTCAGTCCATTCCAGAGGAACCTCTTTTCCCTTCACCGGCTCGTCTTTCACGCCGAGGATCGACTCACACCAAGGTGGCACGTGGCACAGCCCTGTGGGAAAGCCTCGTGGGAAAGCCTCGAGGGACAGCCTCGAGGGAAAGCCACAGATCCCTTGATCCCTGTGACAGGAAGCGTGACACTACTGCTGCAGCTCGGGAGGAAAGCGCACGTGCATGAACCCACTCGAGACGAGGCCTGACTCCCCTGGGGAGACTCAGAAGCACCCCAAGATCCATGGCAACCCTGGAGAGGAATCCTCAGTTTCCGGCCCCGACTCCACACAAGGACTGAGGCCCCGGCATGGACGGGAGAAGAATCCAGAGAGGTCCCCTAGCAACTCGCATGGGGACTGGCCTTTCCTGAGGCCACCAGAGCGGGTCCCTGAGGTCCCCGTCGTAACTCGAGAAGACCTGCCGCAACTCGAGAAAATCCAGGAGGTTCTCCCCTCCAGGCTAGATGAGGCCCATTTCCGCTGAGGCGTCTCGAGGCTGATCACACCTCACCTCTGGAACTTCGAAAGGGTCCTTCACACCCTTGGTGCAAATCAAGAAGTTCCCCGACTTACCCGTCTCCACTCGAGAGGAATCACGAGGGTCCCGCCCACATCCAGAGGAGCCCCGTTTCCGACTCGTAGCTCGAGATGAGGGATCCTTTCCCTGCTTCGTCGGGAAAGAGTTCCCGGCGTTCCCGTCGCATCTCAAGAGGAGGCCCTCTCAACAGGAACGGCGAGAGGAACTCCAGGGTAGTGCCACCATTCCAAGAGTCCCCCAGATGTCTCAGTCCATTCCAGAGGAACCTCTTTTCCCTTCACCGGCTCGTCTTTCACGCCGAGGATCGACTCACACCAAGGTGGCACGTGGCACAGCCCTGTGAGAAAGCCTCGTGGGAGAGCCTCGAGGGACAGCCTCGAGGCAAAGACACAGATCCCTTGATCCACGTGACAGGAAGCGTGACACTACTGCAGCAGCTCGTGAGGGAAGCGCACGTGCATGCCCCACCCCGAGACGAGGCCTGACTCCCCTGGGGAGACTCAGAAGCACCCCAAGATCCATGGCAACACTGGAGAGGAATCCTCAGGTTCCGGCCCCGACTCCACACAAGGGCTGAGGCCCCGGCATGGACGGGAGAGGAATCCCGAGAGGTCCCCTAGCAACTCTCATGGGGACTGGCCTTTCCTGAGGCCACCAGAGCGGGTCCCTGAGGTCCCCGTCGTAACTCGAGAAGACCTACCGCAACTCGAGAAAATCCAGGAGGTTCTCCCCTCCAGGCGAGATGAGGCCCATTTCCGCTGAGGCGTCTCGAGGCTGATCACACCTCCCCTCTGGAACTTCGAAAGGGTCCTTCACACCCTTGGTGCAAATCAAGAAGGTCCCCGAGATACACGTCTCCACTCGAGAGGAAACACGAGGGTCCCGCCCACATCCAGAGGAGCCCAGTTTCCGCCTCGTAGCTCGAGGTGAGGGATCCTTTCCCTGCTTCGTCGGGAAAGAATTCCCGGCGTTCCCGTCGCATCTCAAGAGGAGGCCCTCTCAACAGGAACGTCGTGAGGAACTCCAGGGTCGTGCCACCATTCCAAGAGTCCCCAAGATGTCTCAGTCCATTGCAGAGGAACCTCTTTTCCCTTCACAGGCTCGTCTTTCACGCCGAGGATCGACTCACACCAAGGTGGCACATGGCACAGCCCTGTGGGTAAGCCTCGTGGGAAAGCCTCGAGGGACAGCCTCGAGGGAAAGCCACAGATCCCTTGATCCACGTGACAGGAAGCGTGACACTACTGCTGCAGCTCGGGAGGAAAGCGCACGTGCATGCCCCCACTCGAGACGAGGTCTGACTCCCCTGGGGAGACTCAGAAGCACCCCAAGATCCATGGCAACACTGGAGAGGAATCCTCAGGTTCCGGCCCCGACTCCACACAAGGACTGAGGCCCCGGCATGGACGGGAGAGGAATCCCGAGAGGTCCCCTAGCAACTCGCATGGGGACTGGCCTTTCCTGAGGCCACCAGAGCGGGTCCCTGAGGTCCCCGTCGTAACTCGAGAAGACCTGCCTCAACTCGAGAAAATCCAGGAGGTTCTCCCCTCCAGGCGAGATGAGGCCCATTTCCGCTGAGGCGTCTCGAGGCTGATCACACCTCCCCTCTGGAACTTCGAAAGGGTCCTTCACAACCTTGGCGCAAATCAAGAAGTTCCCCGACATACCCGTCTCCACTCGAGAGGAAACACGAGGGTCCTGCCCACATCCAGAGGAGCCCCGTTTCTGCCTCGTAGCTCGAGATGAGGGATCCTTTTCCTGGTTCGTCGGGAAAGGGTTCCCGGCGTTCCCATCCCATCTCAAGAGGAGGCCCTCTCAACAGGAACGGCGAGAGGAACTCCTGGGTCGTGCCACCATTGCAAGAGTCCCCCAGATGTCTCAGTCCATTCCAGAGGAACCTCTTTTCCCTTCACCGGCTCGTCTTTCACGCCCAGGATCGACTCACACCAAGGTGGCACGTGGCACAGCCCTGTGGGAAAGCCTCGTGGGAAAGCCTCGAGGGACAGCCTCGAGGGAAAGCCACAGATCCCTTGATCCACGTGACAGGAAGCGTGACACTACTTCTGCAGCTCGGGAGGAAAGCGCACCTGCATGCCCCCACTCGAGACGAGGACTGACTCCCCTGGGGAGACACAGAGGCACCCCAAGATCCATGGCAACACTGGAGAGGAATCCTCAGGTTCCGGCCCCGACTCCACACAAGGGCTGAGGCCCCGGCATGGACGGGAGAGGAATCCCGAGAGGTCCCCTAGCAACTCGCATGCGGACTGGCCTTTCCTGAGGCCACCAGAGCGGGTCCCTGAGGTCCCCGTCGTACCTCGAGAAGACCTGCCGCAACTCGAGAAAATCCAGGAGGTTCCCCCATCCAGGCGAGATGAGGCCCATTTCCGCTTAGGCGTCTCGAGGCTGATCACACCTCACCTCTGGAACTTCGAAAGGGTCCTTCACACCCTTGGTGCAAATCAAGAAGTTCCCCGACCTAGCAGTCTCCACTCGAGAGGAATCACGAGGGTCACGCCCACATCCAGAGGAGCCCCGTTTCCGCCTCGTAGCTCGAGATGAGGGATCCTTTCCCTGCTTCGTCGGGAAAGAGTTCCCGGCATTCCCGTCGCATCTCAAGAGGAGGCCCTCTCAACAGGAACGGCGAGAGGAACTCCAGGGTCGTGCCACCATTCCAAGAGTCCCCCAGATGTCTCAGTCCATTCCAGAGGTACCTCTTTTCCCTTCACCGGCTCGTCTTTCATGCCGAGGATCGACTCACATCAAGGTGGCACGTGGCACAGCCCTGTGGGAAAGCCTCGTGGGAAAGCCTCGAGGGACAGCCTCGAGGGAAAGACACAGATCCCTTGATCCCTGTGACAGGAAGCGTGACACTACTGCTGCAGCTCGGGAGGAAAGCGCACAGGCATGCCCCCACTCGAGACGAGGCCTGATTCCCCTGGGGAGACTCAGAAGCACCCCAAGATCCATGGCAACACTGGAGAGGAATCCTCAGGTTCCGGCCCCGACTCCACACAAGGACTGAGGCCCCGGCATGGACGGGAGAGGAATCCAGAGAGGTCCCCTAGCAACTCGCATGGGGACTGGCCTTTCCTGAGGCCACCAGAGCGGGTCCCTGAGGTCCCCGTCGTAACTCGAGAAGACCTGCCGCAACTCGAGAAAATCCAGGAGGTTCTCCCCTCCAGGTGAGATGAGGCCTATTTCCGCTGAGGCGTCTCGAAGCTGATCACACCTCACCTCTGGAACTTCGAAAGGGTACTTCACACCCTTGGTGCAAATCAAGAAGTTCCCCGACATACCCGTCTCCACTCGAGAGGAATCACGAGGGTCCCGCCCACATCCAGAGGAGCCCCGTTTCCGCCTCGTAGCTCGAGATGAGGGATCCTTTCCCTGCTTCGTCGGGAAAGATTTCCCGGCGTTCCCGTCGCATCTCAAGAGGAGGCCCTCTCAACAGGAACGGCGAGAGGAACTCCAGGGTCGTGCCACCATTCCAAGAGTCCCCCAGATGTCTCAGTCCATTCCAGAGGAACCTCTTTTCCCTTCACCGGCTCGTCTTTCACGCCGAGGATCGACTCACACCAAGGTGGCACGTGGCACAGCCCTGTGGGAAAGCCTCGTGGGAAAGCCTCGAGGGACAGCCTCGAGGGAAAGCCACAGATCCCTTGATCCCTGTGACAGGAAGCGTGACACTACTGCTGCAGCTCGGGAGGAAAGCGCACGTGCATGAACCCACTCGAGACGAGGCCTGACTCCCCTGGGGAGACTCAGAAGCACCCCAAGATCCATGGCAACACTGGAGAGGAATCCTCAGTTTCCGGCCCCGACTCCACACAAGGACTGAGGCCCCGGCATGGACGGGAGAAGAATCCAGAGAGGTCCCCTAGCAACTCGCATGGGGACTGGCCTTTCCTGAGGCCACCAGAGCGGGTCCCTGAGGTCCCCGTCGTAACTCGAGAAGACCTGCCGCAACTCCAGAAAATCCAGGAGGTTCTCCCCTCCAGGCTAGATGAGGCCCATTTCCGCTGAGGCGTCTCGAGGCTGATCACACCTCACCTCTGGAACTTCGAAAGGGTCCTTCACACCCTTGGTGCAAATCAAGAAGTTCCCCGACTTACCCGTCTCCACTCGAGAGGAATCACGAGGGTCCCGCCCACATCCAGAGGAGCCCCGTTTCCGACTCGTAGCTCGAGATGAGGGATCCTTTCCCTGCTTCGTCGGGAAAGAGTTCCCGGCGTTCCCGTCGCATCTCAAGAGGAGGCCCTCTCAACAGGAACGGCGAGAGGAACTCCAGGGTAGTGCCACCATTCCAAGAGTCCCCCAGATGTCTCAGTCCATTCCAGAGGAACCTCTTTTCCCTTCACCGGCTCGTCTTTCACGCCGAGGATCGACTCACACCAAGGTGGCACGTGGCACAGCCCTGTGAGAAAGCCTCGTGGGAGAGCCTCGAGGGACAGCCTCGAGGGAAAGCCACAGATCCCTTGATCCACGTGACAGGAAGCGTGACACTACTGCTGCAGCTCGGGAGGAAAGCGCACGTGCATGCCCCCACTCGAGACGAGGCCTGACTCCCCTGGGGAGACTCAGAAGCACCCCAACATCCATGGCAACACTGGAGAGGAATCCTCAGGTTCCGGCCCCGACTCCACACAAGGACTGAGGCCCCGGCATGGACGGGAGAGGAATCCCGAGAGGTCCCCTAGCAACTCGCATGGGGACTGGCCTTTCCTGAGGCCACCAGAGCGGGTCCCTGAGGTCCCCGTCGTAACTCGAGAAGACCTGCCGCAACTCGAGAAAATCCAGGAGGTTCTCCCATCCAGGCGAGATGAGGCCCATTTCCGCTTAGGCGTCTCGAGGCTGATCACACCTCACCTCTGGAACTTCGAAAGGGTCCTTCACACCCTTGGTGCAAATCAAGAAGTTCCCCGACCTAGCCGTCTCCACTCGAGAGGAATCACGAGGGTCCCGCCCACATCCAGAGGAGCCCCGTTTCCGCCTCGTAGCTCGAGATGAGGGATCCTTTCCCTGCTTCGTCGGGAAAGAGTTCCCGGCATTCCCGTCGCATCTCAAGAGGAGGCCCTCTCAACAGGAACGGCGAGAGGAACTCCAGGGTCGTGCCACCATTCCAAGAGTCCCCCAGATGTCTCAGTCCATTCCAGAGGAACCTCTTTTCCCTTCACCGGCTCGTCTTTCACGCCCAGGATCGACTCACACCAAGGTGGCACGTGGCACAGCCCTGTGGGAAAGCCTCGTGGGAAAGCCTCGAGGGACAGCCTCGAGGGAAAGCCACAGATCCCTTGATCCACGTGACAGGAAGCGTGACACTACTTCTGCAGCTCGGGAGGAAAGCGCACCTGCATGCCCCCACTCGAGACGAGGCCTGACTCCCCTGGGGAGACACAGAGGCACCCCAAGATCCATGGCAACACTGGAGAGGAATCCTCAGGTTCCGGCCCCGACTCCACACAAGGGATGAGGCCCCGGCATGGACGGGAGAGGAATCCCGAGAGGTCCCCTAGCAACTCTCATGGGGACTGGCCTTTCCTGAGGCCACCAGAGCGGGTCCCTGAGGTCCCCGTCGTAACTCGAGAAGACCTACCGCAACTCGAGAAAATCCAGGAGGTTCTCCCCTCCAGGCGAGATGAGGCCCATTTCCGCTGAGGCGTCTCGAGGCTGATCACACCTCCCCTCTGGAACTTCGAAAGGGTCCTTCACACCCTTGGTGCAAATCAAGAAGGTCCCCGAGATACACGTCTCCACTCGAGAGGAAACACGAGGGTCCCGACCACATCCAGAGGAGCCCCGTTTCCGCCTCGTAGCTCGAGATGAGGGATCCTTTCCCTGCTTCGTCGGGAAAGAGTTCCCGGCGTTCCCGTCGCATCTCAAGAGGAAGCCCTCTCAACAGGAACGGCGAGAGGAACTCCAGGGTCGTGCCACCATTCCAGGAGTCCCCCAGATGTCTCAGTCCATACCAGAGGAACCTCTTTTCCCTACACCGGCTCGTCTTTCATGCCGAGGTACGACTCACACCAAGGTGGCACGTGGCACAGCCCTGTGGGAAAGCCTCGTGGGAAAGCCTCGAGGGACAGCCTCGAGGGAAAGCCACAGATCCCTTGATCCACGTGACAGGAAGCGTGACACTACTGCTGCAGCTCGGGAGGAAAGCGCACGTGCATGCCCCCACTCGAGACGAGGTCTGACTCCCCTGGGGAGACTCAGAAGCACCCCAAGATCCAAGGCAACACTGGAGAGGAATCCTCAGGTTCCGGACCCGACTCCACACAAGGACTGAGGCCCCGGCATGGACGGGAGAGGAATCCCGAGAGGTCCCCTAGCAACTCGCATGGGGACTGTCCTTTCCTGAGGCCACCAGAGCGGGTCCCTGAGGTCCCGGTCGTAACTCGAGAAGACCTGCCGCAACTCGAGAAAATCCAGGAGGTTCTCCCCTGCAGGCGAGAGGAGGCCCATTTCCGCAGAGGCTTCTCGGGGCTAATCACACCTCAGCTCTGGAACGTCGAAAGGGTCCTTCACACCCTGGGTGCAACTCAAGAAGATCCCCGACATACCCGTCTCCACTCGAGAGGAAACACGAGGGTCCCGCCCACATCCAGAGGAGCCCAGTTTCCGCCTCGTAGCTCGAGATGAGGGATCCTTTCCCTGCTTCATCGGGAAAGAATTCCCGGCGTTCCCGTCGCATCTCAACAGGAGGCCCTCCGAACAGGATCGGCGAGAGGAACTCCATTGTCGTGCCACCATTCCAAGAGTCCCCCAGATGTCTCAGTCCATTCCAGAGGAACCTCTTTTCCCATCACCGGCTCGTCTTTCACGCCGAGGATCGACTCACACCAAGGTGGCACTTGGCACAGCCCTGTGGGAAAGCCTCGTGGGAAAGCCTCGAGGGAAAGCCTAGAGGGAAAGCCACAGATCCCTTGATCCACGTGACAAGAAGCGTGACCCTACTGCTGCAGCTCGGGAGGGAAGCGCACGGGCATGCCTCCACTCGAGACAAGGCCTGACTCCCCTGGGGAGACTCAGAGGCACCCCAAAATCCATGTAAACACTGGAGAGGAAAGCTCAGGTTCCGGCCCCGACTCCACACAAGGTCTTAGGCCCCGGCATCGACGGGAGAGGAATCCCGAGATCTCCCCTAGCAACTCGCATGGGGACTGGCCCTTCTGAGGCCACCAGAGCGGGTCCCTGAGGTCGCCATCGTAACTCGAGAAGACCTGCCGCAACTCGAGAATATCCAGGAGGTTCTCCCCTGCAGGCGAGAGGAGGCCCATTTCCGCAGAGGCTTCTCGGGGCTAATCACACCTCAGCTCTGGAACGTCGAAAGGGTCCTTCACACCCTGGGTGCAACTCAAGAAGATCCCCGACATACCCGTCTCCACTCGAGAGGAAACACGAGGGACCCGCCCACATCCAGAGGAGCCCCGTTTCCACCTCGTAGCTCGAGGTGAGGGATCCTTTCCCTGCTTCTTCGGGAAAGAATTCCCGGCGTTCCCGTCACATCTCAAGAGGAGTCCCTCTCAACAGGAACGGCGAGAGGAACTCCAGGGTCGTGCCACCATTCCAAGAGTCCCCCAGATGTCTCAGTCCATTCCAGGGGAACCTCTTTTCCCTTCACCGGCTCGTCTTTCACGCCGAGGATCGACTCACACCAAGGTGGCACTTGGCACAGCCCTGTGGAAAGCCTCGTGGGAAAGCCTCAAGGGAAAGTCTCGAGGGAAAGCCACAGATCCCTTGATCCACGTTACAGGAAGCGTGACCCTACTGCTGCAGCTCGGGAGGAAAGCGAACGTGCATGCCCCCACTCGCGACGAGGCCTGACTCCCCTGGGGAGACTCAGAAGCACCCCAAGATCCATGGCAACACTGGAGAGGAATCCTCAGGTTCCGGCCCCGACTCCACACAAGGGCTGAGGCCCCGGCATGGACGGGAGAGTAATCCCGAGAGGTCCCCTAGCAACTCTCATGGGGACTGGCCTTTCCTGAGGCCACCAGAGCGGGTCCCTGAGGTCCCCGTCGTAACTCGAGAAGACCTGCCGCAACTCAAGAAAATCCAGGAAGTTCTCCCCTCCAGGCGAGATGAGGCCCATTTCCGCTGAGGCGTCTCGAGGCTGATCACACCTCACCTCTGGAACTTCGAAAGGGTCCTTCACAACCTTGGCGCAAATCAAGAAGTTCCCCGACATACCCGTCTCCACTCGAGAGGAATCACGAGGGTCCTGCCCACATCCAGAGGAGACCCGTTTCCGCCTCGTATCTCGAGATGAGGGATACTTTCCCTGCTTCGTCGGGAAAGAGTTCCCGGCGTTCCCGTCGCAATTCAAGAGGAGGCCCTCTCAACAGGAACGGCGAGAGGAACTCCAGGTTCGTGCCACCATTCCAAGAGTCCCCCAGATGTCTCAGTCCATTCCAGAGGAACCTCTTTTCCATTCACCGGCTCGTCTTTCACGCCGAGGATGGAATCACACCAAGGTGGCACGTGGCACAGCCTTGTGGGAAAGCCTCGTGGGAAAGCCTCGAGGGAGAGCCTCGAGGGAAAGCCACAGATCCCTTGATCCACGTGACAGGAAGCGTGATACTACTGCAGCAGCTCCTGAGGGAAGCGCACGTGCATGCCCCACCCCGAGACGAGGCATGACTCCCCTGGGGAGACTCAGAAGCACCCCAAGATCCATGGCAACACTGGAGAGGAAAGCTCAGGTTCCGGCCCCGACTGCACACAAGGACTGAGGCCCCGGCAAGGACGGAAGAGGAATCCCGAGAGGTCCCCTAGCAACTCGCATGGGGACTGGCCTTTCCTGAGGCCACCAGAGCGGATCCCTGAGGTCCCGTCGTAACTCGAGAAGACCTGTGGCAACTCGAGAAAATCCAGGAGGTTCTCCCCTCCAGACGAGATGAGGCCCATTTCCGCTGAGGCGTCTCGAGGCTGATCACACCTCACCTCTGGAACTTCGAAAGGGTCCTTCACACCCTTGGTGCAAATCAAGAAGTTCCCCGACATACCCGTCTCCACTCGAGAGGAAACACGAGGGTCCCGCCCACATCCAGAGGAGCCCCGTTTCCGCCTCGTAGCTCGAGATGAGGGATCCTTTCCCTGCTTCGTCGGGAAAGAGTTCCCGGCGTTCCCGTCGCATCTCAAGAGGAGGCCCTCTCAACAGGAACGGCGAGAGGAACTCCAGGGTCGTGCCACCATTGCAAGAGTCCCTCAGATGTCTCAGTCCATTCCAGAGGAACCTCTTTTCCTTTCACCGGCTCGTCTTTCACGCCGAGGATCGACTCACACCAAGGTGGCGCCTGGCACGGCCCTGTGGGAAAGCCTCGTAGGAAAGCCTCGAGCGACAGCCTCGAGGGAAAGACACAGATCCCTTGATCCACGTGACAGGAAGCGTGACACTACTACTGCAGCTCGGGAGGAAAGCGCACGTGCATGCCCCCACTCGAGACGAGGTCTGACTCCCCTGGGGATCCTCAGAAGCACCCCAAAATCCATGTAAACACTGGAGAGGAAAGCGCAGGTTCCGGCCCCGACTCCACACAAGGTCTTAGGCCCCGGCATCGACGGGAGAGGAATCCCGAGATGGCCCCTAGCAACTCGCATGGGGACTGGCCCTTCTGAGGCCACCAGAGCGGGTCCCTGAGGTCGCCGTCGTAACTCGAGAAGACCTGCCGCAACTCGAGAATATCCAGGAGGTTCTCCCCTGCAGGCGAGAGGAGGCCCATTTCCGCAGAGGCTTCTCGGGGCTAATCACACCTCAGCTCTGGAACTTCGAAAGGGTCCTTCACACCCTGGGTGCAACTCAAGAAGATCCCCGACATACCCGTCTCCACTCGAGAGGAAACACGACGGTCCCGTCCACATCCAGAGGAGCCCCGTTTCCGCCTCGTAGCTCGAGGTGAGGGATCCTTTCCCTGCTTCTTCGGGAAAGAATTCCTGGCGTTCCCGTCGCATCTCAAGAGGAGGCCCTCAGAACAGGAACGGCGAGAGGAACTCCAGGGTCGTGCCACCATTCCAAGAGTCCCCCAGATGTTTCAGTCCATTCCAGAGGAACCTCTTTTCCCTTCACCGGCTCGTCTTTCACGCCGAGGATCGACTCACACCAAGGTGGCACGTGGCACAGCCCTGTGGGAAAGCCTCGTGCGAAAGCCTCGAGGGACAGCCTCGAGGGAAAGCCACAGATCCCTTGATCCATATGTCAGGAAGCGTGACACTACTGCTGCAGCTCGGGAGGAAAGCGCACGTGCATGCCCCCACTCGAGACGAGGCCTGACTCCCCTGGGGAGACTCAGAAGCACCCCAAGATCCATGGCAACACTGGAGAGGAATCGTCAGGCTCTGGCCCCGACTCCACACAAGGACTGAGGCCCCATCATGGACGGGATAGGAATCCCGAGAGGTCCCCTAGCAACTCGCAAGGGGACTGGCCTTTCCTGAGGCCACCAGAGCGGGTCCCTGAGGTCCCCGTCGTAACTCGAGAAGACCTGCCGCAACTCGAGAAAATCCAGGAGGTTCTCCCCTCCAGGCGAGATGAGGCCCATTTCCGCTGAGGCGTCTCGAGGCTGATCACACCTCCCCTCTGGAACTTCGTAAGGGTCCTTCACACCCTTGGTGCAAATCAAGAAGTTCCCCGACATACCCGTCTCCACTCGAGAGGAAACACGAGGTTCCCGCCCACATCCAGAGGAGCCCCGTTTCCGCCTCGTAGCTCGAGATGAGGGATCCTTTCCCTGCTTCGTCGGGAAAGAGTTCCCGGCGTTCGGGTCGCATCTCAAGAGGAGGCCCTCTGAACAGGAACGGCGAGAGGAACTCCAGGGCCGTGCCACCATTCCAATAGTCCCCCAGATGTCTCAGTCCATTCCAGAGGAACCTCCTTTCCCTTCACCGGCTCGTCTTTCACGCCGAGGATCGACTCACAACAAGGCGGCACTTGGCACAGCCCTGTGGGAAAGCCTCGTGGGAAAGCCTCGAGGGAAAGCCACAGATCCCTTGATCCACGTGACAGGAAGCCTGACCCTGCTGCTGCAGCTCGGGAAGGAAGCGCACGTGACTGCCACCCCTCGAGACGAGGCCTGACTCCCCTGGGGAGACTCAGAAGCTCCCCAAGATACATGTCAACACTGGAGGGGAATGCTAAGGTTCCGGCCCCGACTCCACACAAGGTCTTAGGCCCCGGCATCGACGGGAGAGGAATGTCGAAATGGTCCCTAGCAACTCGCATGGGGACTGGCCCTTCCTGAGGCCACCAGAGCGGGTCCCTGAGGTCCCCGTCGTAACTCGAGAAGACCTGCCGCAACTCGAGAAAATCCAGGAGGTTCTAACCTCCATGCAAGAGGAGGCCCATTTCCGCAGAGGCTTCTCGGGGCTAATCACACCTCACCTCTGGAACGTCGAAAGGTTCCTTCACACCCTGGGTGCAACTCAAGAAGTTCCCCGACATACCCGTCTCCACTCGAGAGGAAACACGAGGGTCCCGCCCACATCCAGAGGAGCCCCGTTTCCGCCTCGTAGCTCGAGGTGAGGGATCCTTTCCCTGCTTCTTCGGGAAAGAATTCCCGGCGTTCCCGTCGCATCTCAAGAGGAGGCCCTCTCAACAGGAACGGCGAGAGGAACTCCAGGGTCGTGCCACCATTCCAAGAGTCCCCCAGATGTCTCAGTCCATTCCAGAGGAACCTCTTTTCCCTTCACCGGCTCGTCTTTCACGCCGAGGATCGACTCACACCAAGGTGGCACGTGGCACAGCCCTGTGGGAAAGCCTCGTGGGAAAGCCTCGAGGGACAGCCTCGAGGGAAAGCCACAGATCCCTTGATCCACATGACAGGAAGCGTGACACTACTGCTGCAGCTCGGGAGGAAAGCGCACGTGCATGCCCCCACTCGCGACGAGGCCTGACTCCCCTGGGGAGACTCAGAAGCACCCCAAGATCCATGGCAACACTGGAGAGGAATCCTCAGGTTCCGGACCCGACTCCACACAAGGGCTGAGGCCCCGGCATGGACGGGAGAGGAATCCCGAGAGGTCCCCTAGCAACTCGCATGGGGACTGGCCTTTCCTGAAGCCACCAGAGCGGGTCCCTGAGGTCCCCGTCGTAACTCGAGAAGACCTGCCGCAACTCGAGAAAATCCAGGAGGTTCTCCCCTCCAGGCGAGATGAGGCCCATTTCCGCTGAGGCGTCTCGAGGCTGATCACACCTCACCTCTGGAACTTCGAAAGGGTCCTTCACACCCTTGGTGCAAATCAAGAAGATCCCCGAGATACACGTCTCCACTCGAGAGGAAACACGAGGGTCCCGACCACATCCAGAGGAGCCCCGTTTCCGCCTCGTAGCTCGAGGTGAGGGATCCTTTCCCTGCTTCTTCGGGAAAGAATTCCCGGCGTTCCCGTCGCATCTCAAGAGGAGGCCCTCAGAACAGGAACGGCGAGAGGAACTCCAGGGTCGTGCCACCATTCCAAGAGTCCCCCAGATGTCTCAGTCCATTCCAGAGGAACCTCTTTTCCCTTCACCGGCTCGTCTTTCACGCCGAGGATCGACTCACACCAAGGTGGCACTTGGCACAGCCTTGAGGGAAAGCCTCGTGGGAAAGCCTCAAGGGAAAGCCTCGAGGGAAAGCCACAGATCCCTTGATCCACGTGACAGGAAGCGTGACCCTACTGCTGCAGCTCGGGAGGAAAGCGCACGTGCATGCCCTCACTCGAGACGAGGCTTGACTCCCCTGGGGGACTCAGAGGCACCCCAAGATCCATGTCAACACTGGAGAGGAATCCTCAGGTTCCGGCCCCGACTCCACACAAGGTCTTAGGCCCCGGCATCGACGGGAGAGGAATCCCGAGATGGCCCCTAGCAACTCACATGGGGACTGCCCCTTCCTGAGGCCACCAGAGCGGGTCCCTGAGGTCCCCGTCGTAACGCGAGAAGACCTGCCGCAACTCGAGAAAACCCAGGAGGTTCTCCCCTCCATGCGAGAGGAGGCCCATTTCCGCAGAGGCTTCTCGGGGCTAATCACACCTTACCTCTGGAACTTCGAAAGGAGCCTTCACACCCTGGGTACAACTCAAGAAGTTCCCCGACATACCCGTCTCTACTCGAGAGGAAACACGAGGGTCCCGCCCACATCCAGAGGAGCCCCGTTTCGGCCTCGTAGCTCGAGATGAGGGATCCTTTCCCTGCTTCGTCGGGAAAGAATTCCCGGCGTTCCCGTCGCATCTCAAGAGGAGGCCCTCTCAACAGGAATGGTGAGAGGAACTCCAGGGTCGTGCCACCATTCCCAGAGTCCCCCAGATGTCTCAGTCCATTCCAGAGGAACCTCTTTTCCCTTCACCGGCTCGTCTTTCACGCCGAGGATCGACTCACACCAAGGTGGCACTTGGCACAGCCCTGAGGGAAAGCCTCGTGTGAAAGCCTCGAGGGAAAGCCTCGAGGGAAAAACACAGATCCCTTGATCCACGTGACAGGAAGCGTGACCCTACTGCTGCAGCTCGGGAGGGAAGCGCACGTGCATGCCGCCACTCGAGACGAAGCCTGACTCCCCTGGGGCGACTCAGAGGCACCCCAAGATCCATGTCAACACTGGAGAGGAAAGCTCAGTTTCCGGCCCCGACTCCACACAAGGTCTTAGGCCCCGGCATCGACGGGAGAGGAATCCCGAGATGGCCCCTAGCAACTCGCATGGGGACTGGCCCTTCTGAGGCCACCAGAGCGGGTCCCTGAGGTCGCCGTCGTAACTCGAGAAGACCTGCCGCAACTCGAGAATATCCAGGAGGTTCTCCCCTGCAGGCGAGAGGAGGCCCATTTCCGCAGAGGCTTCTCGGGGCTAATCACACCTCAGCTCTGGAACGTCGAAAGGGTCCTTCACACCCTGGGTGCAACTCAAGAAGATCCCCGACATACCCGTCTCCACTCGAGAGGAAACACGAGGGTCCCGCCCACATCCAGAGGAGCCCCGTTTCCGCCTCGTAGCTCGAGGTGAGGGATCCTTTCCCTGCCTCGTCGGGAAAGAATTCCCGGCGTTCCCGTCGCATCTCAAGAGGAGGCCCTCAGAACAGGAACGGCGAGAGGAACTCCAGGGTCGTGCCACCATTCCAAGAGTCCCCCAGATGTTTCAGTCCATTCCAGAGGAACCTCTTTTCCCTACACCGGCTCGTCTTTCACGCCGAGGATCGACTCACACCAAGGTGGCACGTGGCACAGCCCTGTGGGAAAGCCTCGTGGGAAAGCCTCAAGGGAAAGCCTCGAGGGAAAGCCACAGATCCCTTGATCCACGTGACAGAAAGCGTGACCCTACTGCTGCAGCTCGGGAGGAAAGCGCACGTGCATGCCCTCACTCGAGACGAGGCTTGACTCCCCTGGGGGACTCAGAGGCACCCCAAGATCCATGTCAACACTGGAGAGGAATCCTCAGGTTCCGGCCCCGACTCCACACAAGGTCTTAGGCCCCGGCAACCCCGGGAGAGGAATCCCGAGATGGCCCCTAGCAACTCACATGGGGACTGCCCCTTCCTGAGGCCACCAGAGCGGGTCCCTGAGGTCCCCGTCGTAACGCGAGAAGACCTGCCGCAACTCGAGAAAACCCAGGAGGTTCTCCCCTCCATGCGAGAGGAGGCCCATTTCCGCAGAGGCTTCTCGGGGCTAATCACACCTCACCTCTGGAACATCGAAAGGGTCCTTCACACCCTTGGTGCAACTCAAGGAGTTCCCCACATACCCGTCTCCACTCGAGAGGAATCACGATGGTCCCGCCCACATCCAGAGGAGCCCCGTTTCCGCCTCGTAGCTCGAGGTGAGGGATCCTTTCCCTGCTTCGTCGGGAAAGCATTCCCGGCGTTCCCGTCGCATCTCAAGAGGAGGCCCTCTCAACAGGAACGGCGAGAGGAACTCCAGGGTCGTGCCACCATTCCAAGAGTCCCCCTGAAGTCTCAGTCCATTCCAGAGGAACCTCTTTTCCCTTCACAGGCTCGTCTTTCACGCCGAGGATCGACTCACACCAAGGTGGCACTTGGCACAGCCCTGTAGCAAAGTCTCGTGGTAAAGCCACAGATCCCTTGATCCACGGGACAGGAAGCCTGACCCTACTGCTGCAGCTCGGGAGAAAAGCGCACGTGCATGCCCCCACTCGAGACGAGGCCTGACTCCCCTGGGGAGACTCAGAAGCACCCCAAGATCCATGGCAACACTGGAGAGGAATCCTCACGTTCCGGCCCCGACTCCACACAAGGTCTTAGGCCCCGGCATGGACGGGAGAGGAATACCGAGATGGCCCCTAGCAACTCGCATGGGGACTGGCCTCTCCTGAGGCCACCAGAGCGGGTCCCAGAGGTCCCCGTCGTAACTCGAGAAGACCTGCCGCAACTCCAGAAAATGCAGGAGGTTCTCCCCTCCAGGCGAGATGAGGCCTATTTCCACTGAGGCGTCTCGAGGCTGATCACACCTCACCTCTGGAACTTCGAAAGGGTCATTCACATCCTTGGTGCAAATCAAGAAGTTCCCCGACATACCCGTCTCCACTCGAGAGGAAACACGAGGGTCCCGCCCACATCCAGAGGAGCCCCGTTTCCGCCTCGTAGCTCGAGATGAGGGACCCTTTCCCTGCTTCTTCGGGAATGGGTTCCCGGCATTCCCGTCGCATCTCAAGAGGAGGCCCTCTCAACAGGACCGGAGAGAGGAACTCCAGGGTCGTGCCACCATTCCAAGAGTCCCCCAGATGTCTCAGTCCATTCCAGAGGAACCTCTTTTCCCTTCACCGGCTCGTCTTTCACGCCGAGGATCGACTCACACCAAGGTGGCACGTGGCACAGCCCTGTGGGAAAGCCTCGTGCGAAAGCCTCGAGGGACAGCCTCGAGGGAAAGCCACAGATCCCTTGATCCATATGTCAGGAAGCGTGACACTACTGCTGCAGCTCGGGAGGAAAGCGCACGTGCATGCCCCCACTCGAGACGAGGCCTGACTCCCCTGGGGAGACTCAGAAGCACCCCAAGATCCATGGCAACACTGGAGAGGAATCGTCAGGCTCTGGCCCCGACTCCACACAAGGACTGAGGCCCCATCATGGACGGGATAGGAATCCCGAGAGGTCCCCTAGCAACTCGCAAGGGGACTGGCCTTTCCTGAGGCCACCAGAGCGGGTCCCTGAGGTCCCCGTCGTAACTCGAGAAGACCTGCCGCAACTCGAGAAAATCCAGGAGGTTCTCCCCTCCAGGCGAGATGAGGCCCATTTCCGCTGAGGCGTCTCGAGGCTGATCACACCTCCCCTCTGGAACTTCGTAAGGGTCCTTCACACCCTTGGTGCAAATCAAGAAGTTCCCCGACATACCCGTCTCCACTCGAGAGGAAACACGAGGTTCCCGCCCACATCCAGAGGAGCCCCGTTTCCGCCTCGTAGCTCGAGATGAGGGATCCTTTCCCTGCTTCGTCGGGAAAGAGTTCCCGGCGTTCGGGTCGCATCTCAAGAGGAGGCCCTCTGAACAGGAACGCCGAGAGGAACTCCAGGGCCGTGCCACCATTCCAATAGTTCCCCAGATGTCTCAGTCCATTCCAGAGGAACCTCCTTTCCCTTCACCGGCTCGTCTTTCACGCCGAGGATCGACTCACAACAAGGCGGCACTTGGCACAGCCCTGTGGGAAAGCCTCGTGGGAAAGCCTCGAGGGAAAGCCACAGATCCCTTGATCCACGTGACAGGAAGCCTGACCCTGCTGCTGCAGCTCGGGAAGGAAGCGCACGTGACTGCCACCCCTCGAGACGAGGCCTGACTCCCCTGGGGAGACTCAGAAGCTCCCCAAGATCCATGTCAACACTGGAGGGGAATGCTAAGGTTCCGGCCCCGACTCCACACAAGGTCTTAGGCCCCGGCATCGACGGGAGAGGAATGTCGAAATGGTCCCTAGCAACTCGCATGGGGACTGGCCCTTCCTGAGGCCACCAGAGCGGGTCCCTGAGGTCCCCGTCGTAACTCGAGAAGACCTGCCGCAACTCGAGAAAATCCAGGAGGTTCTAACCTCCATGCAAGAGGAGGCCCATTTCCGCAGAGGCTTCTCGGGGCTAATCACACCTCACCTCTGGAACGTCGAAAGGTTCCTTCACACCCTGGGTGCAACTCAAGAAGTTCCCCGACATACCCGTCTCCACTCGAGAGGAAACACGAGGGTCCCGCCAACATCCAGAGGAGCCCCGTTTCCGCCTCGTAGCTCGAGGTAACGGATCCTTTCCCTGCTTCGTCGCGAAAGAATTCCCGGCGTTCCCGTCGCATCTCAAGAGGAGGCCCTCTCAACAGGAACGGCGAGAGGAACTCCAGGGTCGTGCCACCATTCCAAGAGTCCCCCAGATGTCTCAGTCCATTCCAGAGGAACCTCTTTTCCCTTCACAGGCTCGTCTTTCACGCCGAGGATCGACTCACACCAAGGTGGCACTTGGCACAGCCCTGTGGGAAAGCCTCGTGGGAAAGACTCGAGGGAAAGCCTCGAGGGAAAGCCACAGATCCCTTGATCCACGTGACAGGAAGCGTGACACTACTGCTTCAGCTTGGGAGGGAAGCGCACGTGCATGCCCCCACTCAAGACGAGGCTTGACCCTCCTGGGGAGACACAGAGACACCCCAAGATCCATGTCAACAGTGGAGAGGAAACCTCAGGATCCGGCCCCGACTCCACACAAGGTTTTAGGCCCCGGAAACGCCGGGAGAGGAATCCCGAGATGGCTCCTAGCAACTCACATGGGGACTGGCCCTTCCTGAGGCCAGCAGAGCGGGTGCCTGAGGTCCCCGTCGTAACTCAAGAAGACCTGCCGCAACTCGAGAAAATCCAGGAGGTTCTCCCCTCCATGCGAGAGGAGGCCCATTTCCTCAGAGGCTTCTCGGGGCTAATCACACCTCACCTCTGGAACTTCGAAAGGATCCTTCACACCCTGGGTGCAACTCAAGAAGTTCCCTGACATACCCGTCTCCACTCGAGAGGAATCACGAGGGTCCCGCCCACATCCAGAGGAGCCCCGTTTCCGCCTCGTAGCTCGAGGTGACGGATCCTTTCCCTGCTTCGTCGGAAAGATTTCCAGGCATTCCCGTCGCATCTTAAGAGGAAGCCCTCTAAACAGGAACGGCGAGAGGAATTCCAGGGTCGTGCCACCATTCCAAGAGTCCCCCAGATGTCTCAGTCCATTCCAGAGGAAACTCTTTTCCCTTCACAGGCTCGTCTTTCACGCCGAGGATCAACTCACACCAAGGTGGCACTTGGCAAAGCCCTGTGGGAAAGCCTCGTGGGAAAGCCTCGAGGGATAGCCTCGAGGGAAAGCCACAGATCCCTTGATCCACGTGACAGGAAGCCTGACCCAACTGCTGCAGCTCGGGAGGGAAGCGCACGTGCATGCCCCCACTCGAGACGAGGACTGACTCCCCTGGGGAGACTCAGAGGCACCCCAAGATCCATGTCAACACTGGAGAGGAATGCTCAGGTTCCGGCCCCGACTCCACACAAGGTCTTCGGCCCCGGCATCGACGGGAGAGGAATCCCGAGATGGCCCCTAGCAACTCGCATGGGGACTGGCCCTTCCTGAGGCCACCAGAGCGGGTCCCTGAGGTCCCCGTCGTAACTCGAGAAGACCTGCCGCAACTCGAGAAAATCCAGGAGGTTCTCCCCTCCATTCAAGAGGAGGCCCATTTCAGCAGAGGCTTCTCGGGGCTAATCACACCTCACCTCTGGAACGTCGAAAGGGTCCTTCACACCCTGGGTGCAACTCAAGAAGTTCCCCGACATAGCCGTATCCACTGGAGAGGAAACACGAGGGTCCCGCCCACATCCAGAGGAGCCCCGTTTCCGCCTCGTAGCTCGAGGTGAGGGATCCTTTCCCTGCTTCGTCGGGAAAGAATTCCCGGCGTTCCCGTCGCATCTCAAGAGGAGGCCCTCTCAACAGGAACGGCAAGAGGAACTCCAGGGTCGTGCCACCATTCCAAGAGTACCCCAGATGTCTCAGTCCATTCCAGAGGAAACTCTTTTCCCTTCACCGGCTCGTCTTTCACGCCGAGGATCGACTCACACCAAGGTGACACTTGGCACAGCCCTGTGGGAAAGCCTCGTGGGAAAGCCTCGAGGGAAAGCCTCGAGGGAAAGACACAGATCCCTTGATCCACGTGACAGGAAGCGTGACCCTACTGCTGCAGCTCGGGAGGGAAGCGCACTTGCTTGCCCCCACACGAGACGAGGCCTGACTCCCCTGGGGAGACTCAGAGGCACCCCAAGATCCATGTCAACACTGGAGAGGAATGCTCAGGTTCCGGCCCCGACTCCACACAAGGTCTTAGGCCCCGGCATCGACGGGAGAGGAATCCCGAGATGGCACCTAGCAACTCGCATGGGGACTGGCCCTTCCTGACGCCACCAGAGCGGGTCCCTGAGGTCCCCGTCGTAACACGAGAAGACCTGCCACAACTCGAGAATATCCCGTAGGTTCTCCCCAGCAGGCGAGATGAGGCCCTTTTCCGCAGAGGCTACTCGGGGCTAATCACACCTCACCTCTGGAACGTCGAAAGGGTCCTTCACACCCTTGGTGCAACTCAAGAAGTTCCCCGACATGCCCGTCTCCACTCGAGAGGAAACACGAGGGTCCCGCCCACATCCAGAGGAGCCTCGTTTCCGCCTCATAGCTCGAGGTGATGGATCCTTTCCCTGCTTCGTCGGGAAAGAATTCCCGGCGTTCCCGTCGCATCTCAAGAGGAGGCCCTCTGAACAGGAACGGCGAGAGGAACTCCAGGGTCGTGCCACCATTCCAAGAGTCCCCCAGATGTCTCAGTCCATTCCAGAGCAACCACTTTTCCCTTCTCCTTCTCGTCTTTCACGCCAAGGATCGACTCAGACCAAGGCAGCACTTGGCACAGCCCTGTGGGAAAGCCTCGTCGGAAAGCCTCAAGGGAAAGCCTCGAGGGAAAGACACAGATCCCTTGATCCAAGTGACAGGAAGCGTGACCCTACTGCTGTAGCCCGGCAGGGAAGCGCACGTGCATGCCCCAACTCGAGGTAAGGCCTGAGTCCCCTGGGGAGACTCAGAAGCACCCCAAGATGCATGTCAACACTGGAGAGGAATGCTCAGGTTCCGGCCCCGACTCCACACAAGGTCTTAGGCCGCGGCATCGACGGGAGAGGATTCCCGAGATGGCCCCTAGCAACGCGCATGGGGACTGGCCCTTCCTGAGGCCAACAGAGCGGGTCCCTGAGGTCCCCGTCGTAACTCGAGAACACCTGGCGCAACTCGAGAAATCCAGGAGGTTCTCCCCTGCAGGCGAGATGAGGCTCATTTCCGCAGAGGCGTCTCGGGGCTAATGACACCTCACCTCTGGAACTTTGAAAGGGTCCTTCACACCCTTGGTGCAACTCAAGAAGTTCCCCGACATACCCGTCTCCACTCGAGAGGAAACACGAGGGTCCCGCCCACATCCAGAGGAGTCCCGTTTCCGCCTCGTAGCTCGAGATGAGGGATCCTTTCCCTGCTTCGTCGGGAAAGAGTTCCCGGCGTTCGGGTCGCATCTCAAGAGGAGGCCCTCTCAACAGGAACGGCGAGAGGAACTCCAGGGTCGTGCCACCATTCCAAGAGTCCCCCAGATGTCTCAGTCCATTCCAGAGGAACCTCTTTTTCCTTCACCGGCTCGTCTTTCACGCCGAGGATCGACTCACACCAAGGTGGCACGTGGCACAGCCCTGTGGGAAAGCCTAGTGGGAAAGCCTCGAGCGAAAGCCTCGAGGGAAAGCCACAGATCCTTTGATCCACGTGACAGGAAACGTGACACTACTGCTGCAGCTCGAGAGGAAAGCGCACGTGCATGCCCCCAATCGAGACGAGGCCTGACTCCCCTGGGGAGACTCAGAAGCACCCCAAGATCCATGACAACACTGGAGAGGAATCCTCAGGTTCCGGCCCCAACTCCACACAAGGTCTTAGGCCCCGGCATGGACGGGAGAGGAATCCTGAGATGGGCCCTAGCAACTCGCACGGGGACTGGCCTTTCCTGAGGCCACCAGAGCGGGTCCCTGAGGTCCCCGTCGTAACTCCACAAGACCTGCCGCAACTCGAGAAAATCCAGGAGGTTCTCCCCTCCAGGCGAGATGAGGCCCATGTCCGCTGAGGCGTCTCGAGGCTGATCACACCTCACCTCTGGAACTTCGAAAGGGTCCTTCACACCCTTGGTGCAAATCAGGAAGTTCCCCGACATACCCGTCTCCGCTCGAGAGGAATCACGAGGGTCCCGCCCACATCCAGAGGAGCCCCGTTTCTGCCTCGTAGCTCGAGATGAGGGATCCTGTCCCTGATTCGTCTGGAAAGAGTTCCCGGCGTTTCCGTCCCATCTCAAGAGGAGGCCCTCTCAACAGGAACGGCGAGAGGAACTCCAGGGTCGTGCCACCATTCCAAGAGTCCCCCAGATGTCTCAGTCCATTCCAGAGGAACCTCTTTTCCCTTCACCGGCTCGTCTTTCACGCCGAGGATAGACTCACACCAAGGTGGCACGTGGCACAGCCCTGTGGGAAAGCCTCGTGGGAAAGCCTCGAGGGAAAGCCTCGAGGGAAAGCCACAGATCCCTTGATCCAAGTGACAGGAAGCGTGACACTACTGCTGCAGCTCGGGAGGAAAGCGCACGTGCATGCCCCTAACCGAGACGAGGCCTGACTCCCCTGGGGAGACTCAGAAGCACCCCAACATCCATGGCAACACGGGAGAAGAATCCTCAGGTTCCTGCCCCGACTCCACACCAGGATTGAGGCCCTGGCATGGATGGGAGAGCAATCCCGAGTGTTCGATAGCAACTCGCATGGGCACTGGCCTTTCGTGAGGCCACCAGAGCGGGTCCCTGAGGTCCCCTTCGTAACTCGGGAAGACCTGCCACAACTCGAGAAAATCCAGGAGGTTCTCCCCTCCAGGCGAGATGAGGCCCATTTCCGCTGAGACGTCTCCAGGCTGATCACACCAAACCTCTGGAACTTCGAAAGTGTCCTTCACACCCTTGGTGCAAATCAAGAAGTTCCCCGACATACCCGTCTCCACTCGAGAGGAAACTCGAGGGTCCCGCCCACATCCAGAGGAGCCCCGTTTCCGCCTCGTAGCTCGAGATGAGGGATCCTTTCTCTGCTTCGTCGGGAAAGAGTTCCCGGCGTTCCCGTCGCATCTCAAGAGGAGGCCCTCTCAACACGAACGGCGAGAGGAACTCCAGGGTCGTGCCACCATTCCAAGAGTCCCCCAGATGTCTCAGTCCATTCCAGAGGAACCTCTTTTCCCTTCACCGGCTCGTCTTTCACGCCGAGAATCGACTCACACCAAGGTGCCACTTGGCACAGCCCTGTGGGAAAGCCTCGTGGGAAAGCCTCGAGGAAAAGCCTCGAGGGAAAGCCACAGATCCCTTGATCCACGTGACAGGAAGCCTGACCCTACAGCCTCAGCTCGGGAGGGAAGCGCACGTGCATGCCCCCACTCGAGACGGGGCCTGACTTCCCTGGGGAGACTCAGAGGCACCCCAAGATCCATGTCAACACAGGAGAGGAATCCTCAGGTTCCGGCCCCGACACCACACAAGGTCTTAGGCCCCGGAATCGACGGGAGAGGAATCCGGAGATGGCCCCTAGCAACTCGCATGGGGACTGGCCCATCCTGAGGCCACCAGAGCGGGTCCCTGAGGTCCCCGTCGTAACTCGAGAAGACCTGCCGCAACTCGAGAATATCCAGGAGGTTCTTCCCTGCAGGCGAGATGAGGCCCATTTCCGCACAGGCTACTTGGGGCTAATCACACATCACCTCTGGAACGTCGAAAGGGTCCTTCACACCCTTGGTGCAAATCAAGAAGTTCCGCGACATACCTGTCTCAACTCGAGAGGAAAGACGAGGGTCCCGCCCACATCCAGAGGAGCCCCGTTTCCGCCTCGTAGCTCGAGATGAGGGATCCTGTCCCTGATTCGTCTGGAAAGAGTTCCCGGCGTTTCCGTCCCATCTCAAGAGGAGGCCCTCTCAACAGGAACGGCGAGAGGAACTCCAGGGTCGTGCCACCATTCCAAGAGTCCCCCAGATGTCTCAGTCCATTCCAGAGGAACCTCTTTTCCCTTCACCGGCTCGTCTTTCACGCCGAGGATAGACTCACACCAAGGTGGCACGTGGCACAGCCCTGTGGGAAAGCCTCGTGGGAAAGCCTCGAGGGAAAGCCTCGAGGGAAAGCCACAGATCCCTTGATCCACGTGACAGGAAGCGTGACACTACTGCTGCAGCTCGGCAGGAAAGCGCACGTGCATGCCCCCACTCGAGACGAGGCCTGACTCCCCTGGGGAGACTCAGAAGCACCCCAAGATCCATGGCAACACTGGAGAGGAATCCTCAGGTTCCGGCCCCGACTCCACACATGGACTGAGGCCCTGGCATGGACGGGAGAGGAATCCCGAGAGGTCCCCTAGCAACTCGCATGGGGACTTGCCTTTCCTGAGGCCACCAGAGCGGGTCCCTGTGGTCCCCGTCGTAACTCGAGAAGACCTGCCGCAACTCGAGAAAATCCAGGAGGTTCTCCCCTCCAGGCGAGATGAGGCCCATTTCCGCTGAGGCGTCTCGAGGCTGATCACACCTCACCTCTGGAACTTCGAAAGGGTCCTTCACACCCTTGCTGCAAATCAAGAAGTTCCCCGACATACCCGTCTCCACTCGAGAGGAATCACGAGGGTCCCGCCCACATCCAGAGGAGCCCCGTTTCCGCCTCGTAGCTCGAGATGAGGGATCCTTTCCCTGCTTCGTCGGGAAAGAGTTTCCGGCGTTCCCGTCGCATCTCAAGAGGAGGCCCTCTCAACAGGAACGGCGAGAGGAACTCCAGGGTCGTGCCACCATTCCAAGAGTCCCCCAGATGTCTCAGTCCATTCCAGAGGAACCTCTTTTCCCTTCACCGGCTCGTCTTTCACGCCGAGGATCGACTCACACCAAGGTGGCACGTGGCACAGCCCTGTGGGAAAGCCTCGTGGGAAAGCCTCGAGGGACAGCCTTGAGGGAAAGCCACAGATCCCTTGATCCACGTGACAGGAAGCGTGACACTACTGCTGCAGCTCGGGAGGAAAGCGCACGTGCATGCCCCCACTCGAGACGAGGCCTGACTCCCCTGGGGAGACTCAGAAGCACCCCAAGATCCATGGCAACACTGGAGACGAATCCTCAGGTTCCGGCCCCGACTCCACACATGGACTGAGGCCCCGGCATGGACCGGAGAGGAATCCCGAGAGGACCCCTAGCAACTCGCATGGGGACTGGCCTTTCCTGTGGACACCAGAACGGGTCCCTGAGGTCCCCGTCGTAACTCGAGTAGACCTGCCGCAACTCGAGAAAATCCAGGAGTTTCTCCCCTCCAGGCGAGATGAGGCACATTTCCGCTGAGGCGTCTCGAGGCTGATCACACCTCACCTCTGGAACTTCGAAAGGGTCCTTCACACCCTTGGCGCAAATCAAGAAGTTCCCCGACCTTGCCGTCTCCACTCGAGAGGAATAACGAGGGTCCCACCCACATCCAGAGGAGCCCCGTTTCCGCCTCGTAGCTCGAGATGAGGGATCCTTTTCCTGCTTCGTAGGGAAAGATTTCCCGGCGTTCCCGACGCATCTCAAGAGGAGGCCCTCTCAACAGGAACGGCGAGAGGAACTCCAGGGTCGTGCCACCATTCCAAGAGTCCCCCAGATGTCTCAGTCCATTCCAGAGGAACCTCTTTTCCCTTCACCGGCTCGTCTTTAACGCCGAGGATCGACTCACACCAAAGTGGCACGTGGCACAGCCCTGTGGGTAAGCCTCGTGGGAAAGCCTCGAGGGACAGGTTCGAGGGAAAGCCACAGATCCCTTGATCCACGTGACAGGAAGCGTGACACTACTGCTGCAGCTCGGCAGGAAAGCGCACGTGCATGCCCCCACTCGAGACGAGGCCTGACTCCCATGGGGAGACTCAGAAGCACCCCAAGATCCATGGCAACACTGGAGAGGAATCCTCAGGTTCCGGCCCCGACTCCACACATGGACTGAGGCCCCGGCATGGACGGGAGAGGAATCCCGAGTGGTCCCCTGGCAACTCGCATGGGGACTGGCCTTTCCTGACGCCACCAGAGCGGGTCCCTGAGGTCCCCGTCGTAACTCGAGAAGTCCTGCCGCAACTCGAGAAAATCCAGGAGGTTCTCCCCTCCAGGCGAGATGAGGCCCATTTCCACTGAGGCGTCTCGAGGCTGATCACACCTCACCTCTGGAACTTCGAAAGGGTCCTTCACACCCTTGCTGCAAATCAAGAAGTTTCCCGACATACCCGTCTCCACTCGAGAGGAATCACGAGGGTCCCGCCCACATCCAGAGGAGCCCCGTTTCCGCCTCGTAGCTCGAGATGAGGGATCCTTTCCCTGCTTCGTCGGGAAAGAGTTTCCGGCGTTCCCGTCGCATCTTAAGAGGAGGCCCTCTCAACAGGAATGGCGAGAGGAACTCCAGGGTCGTGCCACCATTCCAAGAGTCCCCCAGATGTCTCAGTCCATTCCAGAGGAACCTCTTTTCCCTTCACCGGCTCGTCTTTCACGCCGAGGATCGACTCACACCAAGGTGGCACGTGGCACAACCCTGTGGGAAAGCCTCGTGGGAAAGCCTCGAGGGACAGCCTCGAGGGAAAGCCACAGATCCCTTGATCCACGTGACAGGAAGCGTGACACTACTGCTGCAGCTCGGGAGGAAAGCGCACGTGCATGCCCCCACTCGAGACGAGGCCTGACTCCCCTGGGGAGACTCAGAAGCACCCCAAGATCCATGGCAACACTGGAGAGGAATCCTCAGGTTCCGGCCCCGACTCCACACATGGACTGAGGCCCCGGCATGGACCGGAGAGGAATCCCGAGAGGTCCCCTAGCAACTCGCATGGGGACTGGCCTTTCCTGAGGACACCAGAACGGGTCCCTGAGGTCCCCGTCGTAACTCGAGTAGACCTGCCGCAACTCGAGAAAATCCAGGAGGTTCTCCCCTCCAGGCGAGATGAGGCACATTTCCGCTGAGGCGTCTCGAGGCTGATCACACCTCACCTCTGGAACTTCGAAAGGGTCCTTCACACCCTTGGCGCAAATCAAGAAGTTCCCCGACCTTGCCGTCTCCACTCGAGAGGAATGACGAGGGTCCCACCCACATCCAGAGGAGCCCCGTTTCCGCCTCGTAGCTCGAGATGAGGGATCCTTTTCCTGCTTCGTAGGGAAAGATTTCCCGGCGTTCCCGACGCATCTCAAGAGGAGGCCCTCTCAACAGGAACGGCGAGAGGAACTCCAGGGTCGTGCCACCATTCCAAGAGTCCCCCAGATGTCTCAGTCCATTCCAGAGGAACCTCTTTTCCCTTCACCGGCTCGTCTTTCACGCCGAGGATCGACTCACACCAAGGTGGCACGTGGCACAGCCCTGTGGGAAAGCCTCGTGGGAAAGCCTCGAGGGACAGCCTCGAGGGAAAGCCACAGATCCCTTGATCCACGTGACAGGAAGCGTGACACTACTGCTGCTGCTCGGGAGGAAAGCGAACGTGCATGCCCCACCTCGAGACGAGGCCTGACTCCCCTGTGGAGACTCAGAAGCACCCCAAGATCCATGGCAACACTGGCGAGGAATCCTCAGGTTCCGGCCCCGACTCCACACATGGACTGAGGCCCCGGCATGGACGGGAGAGGAATCCCGAGAGGTCCCCTGGCAACTCGCATGGGGACTGGCCTTTCCTGACGCCACCAGAGCGGGTCCCTGAGGTCCCCGTCGTAACTCGAGAAGTCCTGCCGCAACTCGAGAAAATCCAGGAGGTTCTCCCCTCCAGGCGAGATGAGGCCCATTTCCACTGAGGCGTCTCGAGGCTGATCACACCTCACCTCTGGAACTTCGAAAGGGTCCTTCACACCCTTGGTGCAAATCAAGAAGTTCCCCGACATACCCGTCTCCACTCGAGAGGAATCACGAGGGTCCCGCCCACATCCAGAGGAGCCCCGTTTCCGCCTCGTAGCTCGAGATGAGGGATCCTGTCCCTGCTTCGTCGGGAAAGAGTTCCCGGCGTTCCCGTCGCATCTCAAGTGGAGGCCCTCTCAACAGGAACGGCGAGAGGAACTCAAGGGTCGTGCCACCATTCCAAGAGTCCCCCAGATGTCTCAGTCCATTCCAGAGGAACCTCTTTTCCCTTCACCGGCTCGTCTTTCACGCCGAGGATCGACTCACACCAAAGTGGCACGTGGCACAGCCCTGCGGGTAAGCCTCGTGGGAAAGCCTCGAGGGACAGCCTCGAGGGAAAGCCACAGATCCCTTGATCCACGTGACAGGAAGCGTGACACTACTGCTGCAGCACGGCAGGAAAGCGCACGTGCATGCCCCCACTCGAGACGAGGCCTGACTCCCCTGGGGAGACTCAGAAGCACCCCAAGATCCATGGCAACACTGGAGAGGAATCCTCAGGTTCCGGCCCCGACTCCACACATGGACTGAGGCCCTGGCATGGACGGGAGAGGAATCCCGAGAGGTGCCCTAGCAACTCGCATGGGGACTTGCCTTTCCTGAGGCCACCAGAGCGGGTCCCTGTGGTCCCCGTCGTAACTCGAGAAGACCTGCCGCAACTCGAGAAAATCCAGGAGGTTCTCACCTCCAGGCGAGATGAGGCCCATTTCCGCTGAGGCGTCTCGAGGCTGATCACACCTCACCTCTGGAACTTCGAAAGGGTCCTTCACACCCTTGCTGCAAATCAAGAAGTTCCCCGACATACCCGTCTCCACTCGAGAGGAATCACGAGGGTCCCGCCCACATCCAGAGGAGCCCCGTTTCCGCCTCGTAGCTCGAGATGAGGGATCCTTTCCCTGCTTCGTCGGGAAAGAGTTTCCGGCGTTCCCGTCGCATCTCAAGAGGAGGCCCTCTCAACAGGAACGGCGAGAGGAACTCCAGGGTCGTGCCACCATTCCAAGAGTCCCCCAGATGTCTCAGTCCATTCCAGAGGAAGCTCTTTTCCCTTCACCGGCTCGTCTTTCACGCCGAGGATCGACTCACACCAAGGTGGCACGTGGCACAGCCCTGTGGGAAAGCCTCGTGGGAAAGCCTCGAGGGACAGCCTCGAGGGAAAGCCACAGATCCCTTGATCCACGTGACAGGAAGCGTGACACTACTGCTGCAGCTCGGGAGGAAAGCGCACGTGCATGCCCCCACTCGAGACGAGGCCTGACTCCCCTGGGGAGACTCAGAAGCACCCCAAGATCCATGGCAACACTGGAGAGGAATCCTCAGGTTCCGGCCCCGACTCCACACATGGACTGAAGACCCGGCATGGACCGGAGAGGAATCCCGAGAGGTCCCCTAGCAACTCGCATGGGGACTGGCCTTTCCTGAGGACACCAGAACGGGTCCCTGAGGTCCCCGTCGTAACTCGAGTAGACCTGCCGCAACTCGAGAAAATCCAGGAGGTTCTCCCCTCCAGGCGAGATGAGGCACATTTCCGCTGAGGCGTCTCGAGGCTGATCACACCTCACCTCTGGAACTTCGAAAGGGTCCTTCACACCCTTGGCGCAAATCAAGAAGTTCCCCGACCTTGCCGTCTCCACTCGAGAGGAATGACGAGGGTCCCACCCACATCCAGAGGAGCCCCGTTTCCGCCTCGTAGCTCGAGATGAGGGATCCTTTTCCTGCTTCGTAGGGAAAGATTTCCCGGCGTTCCCGACGCATCTCAAGAGGAGGCCCTCTCAACAGGAACGGCGAGAGGAACTCCAGGGTCGTGCCACCATTCCAAGAGTCCCCCAGATGTCTCAGTCCATTCCAGAGGAACCTCTTTTCCCTTCACCGGCTCGTCTTTCACGCCGAGGATCGACTCACACCAAGGTGGCACGTGGCACAGCCCTGTGGGAAAGCCTCGTGGGAAAGCCTCGAGGGACAGCCTCGAGGGAAAGCCACAGATCCCTTGATCCACGTGACAGGAAGCGTGACACTACTGCTGCTGCTCGGGAGGAAAGCGAACGTGCATGCCCCACCTCGAGACGAGGCCTGACTCCCCTGTGGAGACTCAGAAGCACCCCAAGATCCATGGCAACACTGGCGAGGAATCCTCAGGTTCCGGCCCCGACTCCACACATGGACTGAGGCCCCGGCATGGACGGGAGAGGAATCCCGAGAGGTCCCCTAGCAACTCGCATGGGGACTTGCCTTTCCTGAGGCCACCAGAGCGGGTCCCTGTGGTCCCCGTCGTAACTCGAGAAGACCTGCCGCAACTCGAGAAAATCCAGGAGGTTCTCCCCTCCAGGCGAGATGAGGCCCATTTCCGTTGAGGCGTCTCGAGGCTGATCACACCTCACCTCTGGAACTTCAAAAGGGTCCTTCACACCCTTGCTGCAAATCAAGAAGTTCCCCGACATACCCGTCTCCACTCGAGAGGAATCACGAGGGTCCCGCCCACATCCAGAGGAGCCCCGTTTCCGCCTCGTAGCTCGAGATGAGGGATCATTTCCCTGCTTCGTCGGGAAAGAGTTCCCGGCGTTCCCGTCGCATCTCAAGTGGAGGCCCTCTCAACAGGAACGGCGAGAGGAACTCAAGGGTCGTGCCACCATTCCAAGAGTCCCCCAGATGTCTCAGTCCATTCCAGAGGAACCTCTTTTCCCTTCACCGGCTCGTCTTTAACGCCGAGGATCGACTCACACCAAAGTGGCACGTGGCACAGCCCTGTGGGTAAGCCTCGTGGGAAAGCCTCGAGGGACAGGCTCGAGGGAAAGCCACAGATCCCTTGATCCACGTGACAGGAAGCGTGACACTACTGCTGCAGCTCGGCAGGAAAGCGCACGTGCATGCCCCCACTCGAGACGAGGCCTGACTCCCATGGGGAGACTCAGAAGCACCCCAAGATCCATGGCAACACTGGAGAGGAATCCTCAGGTTCCGGCCCCGACTCCACACATGGACTGAGGCCCCGGCATGGACGGGAGAGGAATCCCGAGAGGTCCCCTAGCAACTCGCATGGGGACTTGCCTTTCCTGAGGCCACCAGAGCGGGTCCCTGTGGTCCCCGTCGTAACTCGAGAAGACCTGCCGCAACTCGAGAAAATCCAGGAGGTTCTCCCCTCCAGGCGAGATGAGGCCCATTTCCGCTGAGGCGTCTCGAGGCTGATCACACCTCACCTTTGGAACGTGAAAGGCTCCTTCACACACTTGCTGCAAATCAAGAAGTTCCCCGACATACGGGTCTCCACTCGAGAGGAATCACGAGGGTCCCGCCCACATCCAGAGGAGCCCCGTTTCCGCCTCGTAGCTCGAGATGAGGGATCCTTTCCCTGCTTCGTCTGGAAAGAGTTCCCGGCGTTCCCGTCGCATCTCAAGAGGAGGCCCTCTCAACAGGAACGGCGAGAGGAACTCCAGGGTCGTGCCACCATTCCAAGAGTCCCCCAGATGTCTCAGTCCATTCCAGAGGAACCTCTTTTCCCTTCACCGGCTCGTCTTTCACGCCGAGGATCGACTCACACCAAGGTGGCACGTGGCACAGCCCTGTGGGAAAGCCTCGTGGGAAAGCCTCGAGGGACAGCCTCGAGGGAAAGCCACAGATCACTTGATCCAAGTGACAGGAAGCGTGACACTACTGCTGCAGCTCGGGAGGAAAGCGCAAGTGCATGCCCCCACTCGAGACGAGGCCTGACTCCCCTGGGGAGACTCAGAAGCACCCCAAGATCCATGGCAACACTGGAGAGGAATCCTCAGGTTCCGGCCCCGACTCCACACATGGACTGAGGCCCCGGCATGGACGGGAGAGGAATCCCGAGAGGTCCCCTAGCAACTCGCATGGGGACTGGCCTTTCCTGAGGCCACCAGAGCGGGTCCCTGATGTCCCCGTCGTAACTCGAGAAGACCTGCCGCAACTCGAGAAAATCCAGGAGGTTCTCCCCTCCAGGCGAGATGAGGCACATTTCCGCTGAGGCGTCTCGAGGCTGATCACACCTCACCTCTGGAACTTCGAAAGGGTCCTTCACACCCTTGGCGCAAATCAAGAAGTTCCCCGACCTTGCCGTCTCCACTCGAGAGGAATCACGAGGGTCCCGCCCACATCCAGAGGAGCCCCGTTTCCGCCTCGTAGCTCGAGATGAGGGATCCTTTTCCTGCTTCGTCTGGAAAGAGTTCCCGGCGTTCCCGTCGCATGTCAAGAGGAGGCCCTCTCAACAGGAACGGCGAGAGGAACTCCAGGGTCGTGCCACCATTCCAAGAGTCCCCCAGATGTCTCAGTCCATTCCAGAGGAACCTCTTTTCCCTTCACCGGCTCGTCTTTCACGCCGAGGATCGACTCACACCAAGGTGGCACGTGGCACAGCCCTGTGGGAAAGCCTCGTGGGAAAGCCTCGAGGGACAGCCTCGAGGGAAAGCCACAGATCCCTTGATCCACGTGACAGGAAGCGTGACACTACTGCTGCAGCTCGGGAGGAAAGCGAACGTGCATGCCCCACCTCGAGACGAGGCCTGACTCCCCTGTGGAGACTCAGAAGCACCCCAAGATCCATGGCAACACTGGAGAGGAATCCTCAGGTTCCGGCCCCGACTCCACACAAGGACTGAGGCCCCGGCATGGATGGGACGGGAATCCCGAAAGGTCCCCTGGCAACTCGCATGGGGACTGGCCTTTCCTGAGGCCACCAGAGCGGGTCCCTGAGGTCCCCGTCGTAACTCGAGAAGTCCTGCCGCAACTCGAGAAAATCCAGGAGGTTCTCCCCTCCAGGCGAGATGAGGCCCATTTCCACTGAGGCGTCTCGAGGCTGATCACACCTCACCTCTGGAACTTCGAAAGGGTCATTCACACCCTTGGTGCAAATCAAGAAGTTCCCCGACATACCCGTCTCCACTCGAGAGGAATCACGAGGGTCCCGCCCACATCCAGAGGAGCCCCGTTTCCGCCTCGTAGCTCGAGATGAGGGATCCTTTCCCTGCTTCGTCGGGAAAGAGTTCCCGGCGTTCCCGTCGCATCTCAAGTGGAGGCCCTCTCAACAGGAACGGCGAGAGGAACTCAAGGGTCGTGCCACCATTCCAAGAGTCCCCCAGATGTCTCAGTCCATTCCAGAGGAACCACTTTTCCCTTCACCGGCTCGTCTTTCACGCCGAGGATCGACTCACACCAAAGTGGCACGTGGCACAGCCCTGTGGGTAAGCCTCGTGGGAAAGCCTCGAGGGACAGCCTCGAGGGAAAGCCACAGATCCCTTGATCCACGTGACAGGAAGCGTGACACTACTGCTGCAGCTCGGCAGGAAAGCGCACGTGCATGCCCCCACTCGAGACGAGGACTGACTCCCCTGGGGAGACTCAGAAGCACCCCAAGATCCATGGCAACACTGGAGAGGAATCCTCAGGTTCCGGCCCCGACTCCACACATGGACTGAGGCCCCGGCATGGACGGGAGAGGAATCCCGAGAGGTCCCCTAGCAACTCGCATGGGGACTTGCCTTTCCTGAGGCCACCAGAGCGGGTCCCTGTGGTCCCCGTCGTAACTCGAGAAGACCTGCCGCAACTCGAGAAAATCCAGGAGGTTCTCCCCTCCAGGCGAGATGAGGCCCATTTCCGCTGAGGCGTCTCGAGGCTGATCACACCTCACCTCTGGAACTTGAAAGGCTCCTTCACACCCTTGCTGCAAATCAAGAAGTTCCCCGACATACCCGTCTCCACTCGAGAGGAATCACGAGGGTCCCGCCCACATCCAGAGGAGCCCCGTTTCCGCCTCGTAGCTCGTGATGAGGGATCCATTCCCTGCTTCGTCGGGAAAGAGTTCCCGGTGTTCCCGTCGCATCTCAAGAGGAGGCCCTCTCAACAGGAACGGCGAGAGGAACTCCAGGGTCGTGCCACCATTCCAAGAGTCCCCCAGATGTCTCAGTCCATTCCAGAGGAACCTCTTTTCCCTTCACCGGCTCGTCTTTCACGCCGAGGATCGACTCACACCAAGGTGGCACCTGGCACAGTCCTGTGGGAAAGCCTCGTGGGAAAGCCTCGAGGGACAGCCTCGAGGGAAAGCCACAGATCCCTTGATCCACGTGACAGGAAGCGTGACACTACTGCTGCAGCTCGGGAGGAAAGCGCACGTGCATGCCCCCACTCGAGACGAGGCCTGACTCCCCTGGGGAGACTCAGAAGCACCCCAAGATCCATGGCAACACTGGAGAGGAATCCTCAGGTCTGGCCCCGACTCCACACAAGGACTGAGGCCCCGGCATGGACGGGAGAGGAATCCCGAGAGGTCCCCTAGCAACTCGCATGGGGACTGGCCTTTCCTGAGGCCAAGAGAGCGGGTCCCTGAGGTCCCCGTCGTAACTCGAGAAGACGTGCCTCAAATCGAGAAAATCCAGGAGGTTCTCCCCTCCAGGCGAGATGAGGACCATTTCCACTGAGGCGTCTCGAGGCTGATCACACCTCCCCTCTGGAACTTCGAAAGGGTCCTTCACACCCTTGGTGCAAATCAAGAAGTTCCCCGACATACCCGTCTCCACTCGAGAGGAATCACGAGGGTCCCGCCCACATCCAGAGGAGCCCCGTTTCCGCCTCGTAGCTCGAGATGAGGGATCCTTTCCCTGCTTCGTCGGGAAAGAGTTTCCGGCGTTCCTGTCGCATCTCAAGAGGAGGCCCTCTCAACAGGAACGGCGAGAGGAACTCCAGGGTCGTGCCACCATTCCAAGAGTCCCCCAGATGTCTCAGTCCATTCCAGAGGAACCTCTTTTCCCTTCACCGGCTCGTCTTTCACGCCGAGGATCGACTCACACCAAGGTGGCACGAGGCACAGCCCTGTGGGAAAGCCTCGTGGGAAAGCCTCGAGGGACAGCCTCGAGGGAAAGCCACAGATCCCTTGATCCACGTGACAGGAAGCGTGACACTACTGCTGCAGCTCGGGAGGAAAGCGCAGGTGCATGCCCCCACTCGAGACGAGGCCTGACTCCCCTGGGGAGACTCAGAAGCACCCCAAGATTCATGGCAACACTGGAGAGGAATCCTCAGGTTCCGGCCCCGACTCCACACATGGACTGAGGCCCCGGCATGGACGGGAGAGGAATCCCGAGAGGTCCCCTAGCAACTCGCATGGGGACTGGTCTTTCCTGAGGACACCAGAGCGGGTCCCTGAAGTCCCCGTCGTAACTCGAGAAGACCTGCCGCAACTCGAGAAAATCCAGGAGGTTCTCCCCTCCAGGCGAGATGAGGCACATTTCCGCTGAGGTGTCTCGAGGCTGATCACACCTCACCTCTGGAACTTCGAAAGGGTCCTTCACACCCTTGGCGCAAATCAAGAAGTTCCCCGACCTTGCCGTCTCCACTCGAGAGGAATCACGAGGGTCCCGCCCACATCCAGAGGAGCCCCGTTTCGGCCTCGTAGCTCGAGATGAGGGATCCTTTCCCTGCTTCGTCGGGAAAGAGTTCCCGGCGTTCCCGTCGCATCTCAAGAGGAGGCCCTCTCAACAGGAACGGCGAGAGGAACTCCAGGGTCGTGCCACCATTCCAAGAGTCCCCCAGATGTCTCAGTCCATTCCAGAGGAACCTCTTTTCCCTTCACCGGCTCGTCTTTCACGCCGAGGATCGACTCACACCAAGGTGGCACGTGGCACAGCCCTGTGGGAAAGCCTCGTGGGAAAGCCTCGAAGGACAGCCTCGAGGGAAAGTCACAGATCCCTTGATCCACGTGACAGGAAGCGTGACACTACTGCTGCAGCTCGGGAGGAAAGCGCACGTGCATGCCCCCACTCGAGACGAGGCCTGACTCCCCTGGGGAGACTCAGAAGCACCCCAAGATCCATGGCAACACTGGAGACGAATCCTCAGGTTCCGGCCCCGACTCCACACAAGGACTGAGGCACCGGCATGGACGGGAGAGGAATCCGGAGAGGTCCCCTAGCAACTCGCATGGGGACTGGCCTTTCCTGAGGCCACCAGAGCGGGTCCCTGAGGTCCCCGTCGTAACTCGAGAAGACCTGCGGCAACTCGAGAAAATCCAGGAGGTTCTCCCCTCCAGGCGAGATGAGGCACATTTCCGCTGAGGCGTCTCGAGGCTGATCACACCTCACCTCTGGAACTTCGAAAGGGTCCTTCACACCCTTGGTGCAAATCAAGAAGTTCCCCGACCTTGCCGTCTCCACTCGAGAGGAATCACGAGGGTCCCGCCCACATCCAGAGGAGCCCCGTTTCCGCCTCGTAGCTCGAGATGAGGGATCCTTTTCCTGCTTCGTCGGGAAAGAGTTCCCGGCGTTCCCGTCGCATCTCAAGAGGAGGCCCTCTCAACAGGAACGGCGAGAGGAACTCCAGGGTCGTGCCACCATTCCAAGAGTCCCCCAGATGTCTCAGTCCATTCCAGAGGAACCTCTTTTCCCTTCACCGGCTCGTCTTTCACGCCGAGGATCGACTCACACCAAGGTGGCACGTGGCACAGCCCTGTGGGAAAGCCTCGTGGGAAAGCCTCGAGGGACAGCCTCGAGGGAAAGCCACAGATCCCTTGATCCACGTGACAGCAAGCGTGACACTACTGCTGCAGCTCGGGAAGAAAGCGAACGTGCATGCCCCACCTCGAGACGAGGCCTGACTCCCCTGTGGAGACTCAGAAGCACCCCAAGATCCATGGCAACACTGGAGAGGAATCCTCAGGTTCCGGCCCCGACTCCACACAAGGACTGAGGCCCCGGCATGGATGGGACAGGAATCCCGAAAGGTCCCCTGGCAACTCGCATGGGGACTGGCCTTTCCTGAGGCCACCAGAGCGGGTCCCTGAGGTCCCCGTCGTAACTCGAGAAGTCCTGCCGCAACTCGAGAAAATCCAGGAGGTTCTCCCCTCCAGGCGAGATGAGGCCCATTTCCACTGAGGCGTCTCGAGGCTGATCACACCTCACCTCTGGAACTTCGAAAGGGTCCTTCACACCCTTGGTGCAAATCAAGAAGTTCCCCGACATACCCGTCTCCACTCGAGAGGAATCACGAGGGTCCCGCCCACATCCAGAGGAGCCCCGTTTCCGCCTCGTAGCTCGAGATGAGGGATCCTTTCCCTGCTTCGTCGGGAAAGAGTTCCCGGCGTTCCCGTCGCATCTCAAGTGGAGGCCCTCTCAACAGGAACGGCGAGAGGAACTCAAGGGTCGTGCCACCATTCCAAGAGTCCCCCAGATGTCTCAGTCCATTCCAGAGGAACCTCTTTTCCCTTCACCGGCTCGTCTTTCACGCCGAGGATCGACTCACACCAAAGTGGCACGTGGCACAGCCCTGTGGGTAAGCCTCGTGGGAAAGCCTCGAGGGACAGCCTCGAGGGAAAGCCACAGATCCCTTGATCCACGTGACAGGAAGCGTGACACTACTGCTGCAGCTCGGCAGGAAAGCGCACGTGCATGCCCCCACTCGAGACGAGGACTGACTCCCCTGGGGAGACTCAGAAGCACCCCAAGATCCATGGCAACACTGGAGAGGAATCCTCAGGTTCCGGCCCCGACTCCACACATGGACTGAGGCCCCGGCATGGACGGGAGAGGAATCCCGAGAGGTCCCCTAGCAACTCGCATGGGGACTTGCCTTTCCTGAGGCCACCAGAGCGGGTCCCTGTGGTCCCCGTCGTAACTCGAGAAGACCTGCCGCAACTCGAGAAAATCCAGGAGGTTCTCCCCTCCAGGCGAGATGAGGCCCATTTCCGCTGAGGCGTCTCGAGGAGGCGTCTCGAGGCTGATCACACCTCACCTCTGGAACTTCGAAAGGGTCCTTCACACCCTTGCTGCAAATCAAGAAGTTCCCCGACATACCCGTCTCCACTCGAGAGGAATCACGAGGGTCCCGCCCACATCCAGAGGAGCCCCGTTTCCGCCTCGTAGCTCGAGATGAGGGATCCTTTCCCTGCTTCGTCGGGAAAGAGTTCCCGGCGTTCCCGTCGCATCTCAAGAGGAGGCCCTCTCAACAGGAACGGCGAAAGGGACTCCAGGGTCGTGCCACCATTCCAAGAGTCCCCCAGATGTCTCAGTCCATTCCAGAGGAACCTCTTTTCCCTTCACCGGCTCGTCTTTCACGCCGAGGATCGACTCACACCAAGGTGGCACGTGGCACAGCCCTGTGGGAAAGCCTCGTGGGAAAGCCTCGAGGGACAGCCTCGAGGGAAAGCCACAGATCCCTTGATCCACGTGACAGGAAGCGTGACACTACTGCTGCAGCTCGGGAGGAAAGCGCACGTGCATGCCCCCACTCGAGACGAGGCCTGACTCCCCTGGGGAGACTCAGAAGCACCCCAAGATCCATGGCAACACTGGAGAGGATTCCTCAGGTTCCGGCCCCGACTCCACACATGGAGTGAGGCCCCGGCATGGACGGGAGAGGAATCCCGAGAGGTCCCCTAGCAACTCGCATGGGGACTGGCCTTTCCTGAGGCCAAGAGAGCGGGTCCCTGAGGTCCCCGTCGTAACTCGAGAAGACCTGCCGCAACTCGAGAAAATCCAGGAGGTTCTCCCCTCCAGGCGAGATGAGGCCCATTTCCGCTGAGGCGTCTCGAGGCTGATCACACCTCACCTCTGGAACTTCGAAAGGGTCCTTCACACCCTTGGTGCAAATCAAGAAGTTCCCCGACATAGCCGTCTCCACTCGAGAGGAATCACGAAGGTCCCGCCCACATCCAGAGGAGCCCCGTTTCCGCCTCCTAGCTCGAGATGAGGGATCCTTTCCCTGCTTCGTCGGGAAAGAGTTCCCGGCGTTCCCGTCGCATCTCAAGAGGAGGCCCTCTCAACAGGAACGGCGAGAGGAACTCCAGGGTCGTGCCACCATTCCAAGAGTCCCCCAGATGTCTCAGTCCATTCCAGAGGAACCTCTTTTCCCTTCACCGGCTCGTCTTTCACGCCGAGGATCGACTCACACCAAGGTGGCACCTGGCACAGTCCTGTGGGAAAGCCTCGTGGGAAAGCCTCGAGGGACAGCCTCGAGGGAAAGCCACAGATCCCTTGATCGACGTGACAGGAAGCGTGACACTACTGCTGCAGCTCGGGAGGAAAGCGCACCTGCATGCCCCCACTCGAGACGAGGCCTGACTCCCCTGGGGAGACTCAGAAGCACCCCAAGATCCCTGGCAACACTGGAGAGGAATCCCCAGGTTCCGGCCCCGACTCCACACAAGGACTGAGGCCCCGGCATGGACGGGAGAGGAATCCCGAGAGGTCCCCTAGCAACTCGCATGGGGACTGGCCTTTCCTGAGGCCACCAGAGCGGGTCCCTGAGGTCCCCGTCGTAACTCGAGAAGACCTGCCGCAACTCGAGAAAATCCAGGAGGTTCTCCCCTCCAGGCGAGATGAGGCCCATTTCCGCTGAGGCGTCTCGAGGCTGATCACACCTCACCTCTGGAACTTCGAAAGGGTCCTTCACACCCTTGCTGCAAATCAAGAAGTTCCCCGACATACCCGTCTCCACTCGAGAGGAATCACGAGGGTCCCGCCCACATCCAGAGGAGCCCCGTTTCGGCCTCGTAGCTCGAGATGAGGGATCCTGTCCCTGCTTCGTCGGGAAAGAGTTCCCGGCGTTCCCGTCGCATCTCAAGAGGAGGCCCTCTTAACAGGAACGGCGAGAGGAACTCCAGGGTCGTGCCACCATTCCAGGAGTCCCCCAGATGTCTCAGTCCATTCCAGAGGAACCTCTTTTCCCTTCACCGGCTCGTCTTTCGCGCCGAGGATCGACTCCCACCAAGGTGGCACGTGGCACAGCCCTGTGGGAAAGCCTCATGGGAAAGCCTCGAGGGACAGCCTCGAGGGAAAGCCACAGATCCCTTGATCCACGTGACAGGAAGCGTGACACTACTGCTGCAGCTCGGGAGGAAAGCGCACGTGCATGCCCCCACTCGAGACGAGGCCTGACTCCCCTGGGGAGACTCAGAAGCACCCCAAGATCCATGGCAACACTGGAGAGGAATCCTCAGGTTCCGGCCCCGACTCCACACAAGGACTGAGGCCCCGGCATGGACGGGAGAGGAATCCCGAGAGGTCCCCTAGCAACTCGCATGGGGACTGGCCTTTCCTGAGGCCACCAGAGCGGGTCCCTGAGGTCCCCGTCGTAACTCGAGAAGACCTGCCGCAACTCGAGAAAATCCAGGAGGTTCTCCCCTCCAGGCGAGATGAGGCCCATTTCCGCTGAGGCGTCTCGAGGCTGATCACACCTCACCTCTGGAACTTCGAAAGGGTCCTTCACACCCTTGGTGCAAATCAAGAAGTTGCCCGACCTAGCCGTCTCCACTCGAGAGGAATCACGAGGGTCCCGCCCACATCCAGAGGAGCCCCGTTTCCGCCTCGTAGCTCGAGATGAGGGATCCTTTTCCTGCTTCATCGGGAAAGAGTTCCCGGCGTTCCGGCCCATCTCAAGAGGAGGCCCTCTCAACAGGAACGGCGAGAGGAACTCCAGGGTCGTGCCACCATTCCAAGAGTCCCCCAGATGTCTCAGTGCATTCCAGAGGAACCTCTTTTCCCTTCACCGGCTCGTCTTTCGCGCCGAGGATCGACTCCCACCAAGGTGGCACGTGGCACAGCCCTGGGGGAAAGCCTCGTGGGAAAGCCTCGAGGGACAGCCTCGAGGGAAAGCCACAGATCCCTTGATCCACGTGACAGGAAGCGTGACACTACTGCTGCAGCTCGGGAGGAAAGCGCACGTGCATGCCCCCAATCGAGACGAGGCCTGACTCCCCTGGGGAGACTCAGAAGCACCCCAAGATCCATGGCAACACTGGAGAGGAATCCTCAGGTTCCGGCCCCGACTCCACACAAGGACTGAGGCCCCGGCATGGACGGGAGAGGAATCCCGAGAGGACCCCTAGCAACTCGCATGGGGACTGGCCTTTCCTGAGGCCACCAGAGCGGGTCCCTGAGGTCCCCGTCGTAACTCGAGAAGACCTGCCGCAACTCGAGAAAATCCAGGAGGTTCTCCCCTCCAGGCGAGATGAGGCCCATTTCCGCTGAGGCGTCTCGAGGCTGATCACACCTCACCTCTGGAACTTCGAAAGGGTCCTTCACACCCTTGGTGCAAATCAAGAAGTTCCCCGACCTAGCCGTCTCCACTCGAGGGGAATCACGAGGGTCCCGCCCACATCCAGAGGAGCCCCGTTTCCGCCTCGTAGCTCGAGATGAGGGATCCTTTCCCTGCTTCGTCGGGAAAGAGTTCCCGGCGTTCCCGTCGCATCTCAAGAGGAGGCCCTCTCAACAGGAACGGCGAGAGGAACTCCAGGGTCGTGCCACCATTCCAAGAGTCCCCCAGATGTCTCAGTCCATTCCAGAGGAAACTCTTTTCCCTTCACCGGCTCGTCTTTCACGCCGAGGATCGACTCACACCAAGGTGGCACGTGGCACAGCCCTGTGGGAAAGCCTCGTGGGAAAGCCTCGGGGGACAGCCTCGAGGGAAAGCCACAGATCCCTTGATCCACGTGACAGGAAGCGTGACACTACTGCTGCAGCTCGGGAGGAAAGCGCACGTGCATGCCCCCACTCGAGACGAGGCCTGACTCCCCTGGGGAGACTCAGAAGCACCCCAAGATCCATGGCAACACTGGAGAGGAATCCTCAGGTTCCGGCCCCGACTCCACACAAGGACTGAGGCCCCGGCATGGACGGGAGAGGAATCCCGAGAGGTCCCCTAGCAACTCGCCTGGGGACTGGCCTTTCCTGAGGCCACCAGAGCGGGTCCCTGAGGTCCCCGTCGTAACTCGAGAAGACCTGCCGCAACTCGAGAAAATCCAGGAGGTTCTCCCCTCCAGGCGAGATGAGGCCCATTTCCGCTGAGGCGTCTCGAGGCTGATCACACCTCACCTCTGGAACTTCGAAAGGGTCCTTCACACCCTTGGTGCAAATCAAGAAGTTCCCCGACCTAGCCGTCTCCACTTGAGAGGAATCACGAGGGTCCCGCCCACATCCAGAGGAGCCCCGTTTCCGCCTCGTAGCTCGAGATGAGGGATCCTTTCCCTGCTTCGTCGGGAAAGAGTTCCCGGCGTTCCCGTCGCATCTCATGAGGAGGCCCTCTCAACAGGAACGGCGAGAGGAACTCCAGGGTCGTGCCACCATTCCAAGAGTCCCCCAGATGTCTCAGTCCATTCCAGAGGAACCTCTTTTCCCTTCACCGGCTCGTCTTTCGCGCCGAGGATCGACTCCCACCAAGGTGGCACGTGGCACAGCCCTGTGGGAAAGCCTCATGGGAAAGCCTCGAGGGACAGCCTCGAGGGAAAGCCACAGATCCCTTGATCCACGTGACAGGAAGCGTGACACTACTGCTGCAGCTCGGGAGGAAAGCGCACGTGCATGCCCCCACTCGAGACGAGGCCTGACTCCCCTGGGGAGACTCAGAAGCACCCCAAGATCCATGGCAACACTGGAGAGGAATCCTCAGGTTCCGGCCCCGACTCCACACAAGGACTGAGGCCCCGGCATGGACGGGAGAGGAATCCCGAGAGGTCCCCTAGCAACTCGCATGGGGACTGGCCTTTCCTGAGGCCACCAGAGCGGGTCCCTGAGGTCCCCGTCGTAACTCGAGAAGACCTGCCGCAACTCGAGAAAATCCAGGAGGTTCTCCCCTCCAGGCGAGATGAGGCCCATTTCCGCTGAGGCGTCTCGAGGCTGATCACACCTCACCTCTGGAACTTCGAAAGGGTCCTTCACACCCTTGGTGCAAATCAAGAAGTTGCCCGACCTAGCCGTCTCCACTCGAGAGGAATCACGAGGGTCCCGCCCACATCCAGAGGAGCCCCGTTTCCGCCTCGTAGCTCGAGATGAGGGATCCTTTTCCTGCTTCGTCGGGAAAGAGTTCCCGGCGTTCCCGTCGCATCTCAAGAGGAGGCCCTCTCAACAGGAACGGCGAGAGGAACTCCAGGGTCGTGCCACCATTCCAAGAGTCCCCCAGATGTCTCAGTGCATTCCAGAGGAACCTCTTTTCCCTTCACCGGCTCGTCTTTCGCGCCGAGGATCGACTCCCACCAAGGTGGCACGTGGCACAGCCCTGGGGGAAAGCCTCGTGGGAAAGCCTCGAGGGACAGCCTCGAGGGAAAGCCACAGATCCCTTGATCCACGTGACAGGAAGCGTGACACTACTGCTGCAGCTCGGGAGGAAAGCGCACGTGCATGCCCCGACTCGAGACGAGGCCTGACTCCCCTGGGGAGACTCAGAAGCACCCCAAGATCCATGGCAACACTGGAGAGGAATCCTCAGGTTCCGGCCCCGACTCCACACAAGGACTGAGGCCCCGGCATGGACGGGAGAGGAATCCCGAGAGGACCCCTAGCAACTCGCATGGGGACTGGCCTTTCCTGAGGCCACCAGAGCGGGTCCCTGAGGTCCCCGTCGTAACTCGAGAAGACCTGCCGCAACTCGAGAAAATCCAGGAGGTTCTCCCCTCCAGGCGAGATGAGGCCCATTTCCGCTGAGGCGTCTCGAGGCTGATCACACCTCACCTCTGGAACTTCGAAAGGGTCCTTCACACCCTTGGTGCAAATCAAGAAGTTCCCCGACCTAGCCGTCTCCACTCGAGAGGAATCACCAAGGTCCCGCCCACATCCAGAGGAGCCCCGTTTCCGCCTCGTAGCTCGAGATGAGGGATCCTTTCCCTGCTTCGTCGGGAAAGAGTTCCCGGCGTTCCCGTCGCATCTCAAGAGGAGGCCCTCTCAACAGGAACGGCGAGAGGAACTCCAGGGTCGTGCCACCATTCCAAGAGTCCCCCAGATGTCTCAGTCCATTCCAGAGGAACCTCTTTTCCCTTCACCGGCTCGTCTTTCACGCCGAGGATCGACTCACACCATGGTGGCACCTGGCACAGTCCTGTGGGAAAGCCTCGTGGGAAAGCCTCGAGGGACAGCCTCGAGGGAAAGCCACAGATCCCTTGATCGACGTGACAGGAAGCGTGACACTACTGCTGCAGCTCGGGAGGAAAGCGCACCTGCATGCCCCCACTCGAGACGAGGCCTGACTCCCCTGGGGAGACTCAGAAGCACCCCAAGATCCCTGGCAACACTGGAGAGGAATCCCCAGGTTCCGGCCCCGACTCCACACAAGGACTGAGGCCCCGGCATGGACGGAAGAGGAATCCCGAGAGGTCCCCTAGCAACTCGCATGGGGACTGGCCTTTCCTGAGGCCACCAGAGCGGGTCCCTGAGGTCCCCGTTATAACTCGAGAAGACCTGCCGCAACTCGAGAAAATCCAGGAGGTTCTCCTCTCCAGGCGAGATGAGGCCCATTTCCGCTGAGGCGTCTCGAGGCTGATCACACCTCACCTCTGGAACTTCGAAAGGGTCCTTCACACCCTTGGTGCAAATCAAGAAGTTCCCCGACATACCCGTCTCCACTCGAGAGGAATCACGAGGGTCCCGCCCACATTCAGAGGAGCCCCGTTTCCGCCTAGTAGCTCGAGATGAGGGATCCTTTCCCTGCTTCGTCGGGAAAGAGTCCCCGGCGTTCCCGTCGCATCTCAAGAGGAGGCCCTCTCAACAGGAACGGCGAGAGGAACTCCAGGGTCGTGCCACCATTCCAAGAGTCCCCCAGATGTCTCAGTCCATTCCAGAGGAACCTCTTTTCCCTTCACCGGCTCGTCTTTCACGCCGAGGATCGACTCACACCAAAGTGGCACGTGGCACAGCCCTGTGCGTAAGCCTCGTGGGAAAGCCTCGAGGGACAGCCTCGAGGGAAAGCCACAGATCCCTTGATCCACGTGACAGGAAGCGTGACACTACTGCTGCAGCGCGGCAGGAAAGCGCACCTGCATGCCCCCACTCGAGACGAGGCCTGACTCCCCTGGGGAGACTCAGAAGCACCCCAAGATCCATGGCAACACTGGAGAGGAATCCTCAGGTCTGGCCCCGACTCCACACAAGGACTGAGGCCCCGGCATGGACGGGAGAGGAATCCCGAGAGGTCCCCTAGCAACTCGCATGGGGACTGGCCTTTCCTGAGGCCACCAGAGCGGGTCCCTGAGGTCCCCGTCGTAACTCGAGAAGATCTGCCGCAACTCGAGAAAATCCAGGAGGTTCTCCCCTCCAGGCGAGATGAGGCCCATTTCTGCTCAGGTGTCACGAGGCGGATCACACCTCACCTCTGGAACTTCGAAAGGGTCCTTCACACCCTTGCTGCAAATCAAGAAGTTCCCCGACATACCCGTCTCCACTCGAGAGGATTCACGAGGGTCCCGCCCACATCCAGAGGAGCCCCGTTTCGGCCTCGTAGCTCGAGATGAGGGATCCTGTCCCTGCTTCGTCGGGAAAGAGTTCCCGGCGTTCCCGTCGCATCTCAAGAGGAGGCCCTCTCAACAGGAACGGCGAGAGGAACTCCAGGGTCTTGCCACCATTCTAAGAGTCCCCCAGATGTCTCAGTCCATTCCAGAGGAACCTCTTTTCCCTTCACCGGCTCGTCTTTCACGCCGAGGATCGACTCACACCAAGGTGGCACGTGGCACAGCCCTGTGGGAAAGCCTCGAGGGACAGCCTGGAGGGAAAGCCACAGATCCCTTGATCCACGTGACAGGAAGCGTGACACTACTGCTGCAGCTCGGGAGGAAAGCACACGTGCATGCCCCCACTCGAGACGAGGCCTGACTCCCCTGGGGAGACTCAGAAGCACCCCAAGATCCATGGCAACACTGGAGAGGAATCCTCAGGTTCCGGCCCCGACTCCACACAAGGACTGAGGCCCCGGCATGGACGGGACAGGAATCCCGAAAGGTCCCCTGGCAACTCGCATGGGGACTGGCCTTTCCTGAGGCCACCAGAGCGGGTCCCTGAGGTCCCCGTCGTAACTCGAGAAGTCCTGCCGCAACTCGAGAAAATCCAGGAGGTTCTCCCCTCCAGGCGAGATGAGGCCGATTTCCACTGAGGCGTCTCGAGGCTGATCACACCTCACCTCTGGAACTTCGAAAGGGTCCTTCACACCCTTGCTGCAAATCAAGAAGTTCCCCGACATACCCGTCTCCACTCGAGAGGAATCACGAGGGTCCCGCCCACATCCAGAGGAACCCCGTTTCCGCCTCGTAGCTCGAGATGAGGGATCCTTTCCCTGCTTCGTCGGGAAAGAGTTCCCGGCGTTCCCGTCGCATCTCAAGAGGAGGCCCTCTCAACAGGAACGGCGAAAGGGACTCCAGGGTCGTGCCACCATTCCAAGAGTCCCCCAGATGTCTCAGTCCATTCCAGAGGAACCTCTTTTCCCTTCACCGGCTCGTCTTTCACGCCGAGGATCGACTCACACCAAGGTGGCACGTGGCACAGCCCTGTGGGAAAGCCTCGTGGGAAAGCCTCGAGGGACAGCCTCGAGGGAAAGCCACAGATCCCTTGATCCACGTGACAGGAAGCGTGACACTACTGCTGCAGCTCGGGAGGAAAGCGCACGTGCATGCCCCCACTCGAGACGAGGCCTGACTCCCCTGGGGAGACTCAGAAGCACCCCAAGATCCATGGCAACACTGGAGAGGATTCCTCAGGTTCCGGCCCCGACTCCACACAAGGACTGAGGCCCCGGCATGGACGGGAGAGGAATCCCGAGAGGTCCCCTAGCAACTCGCATGGGGACTGGCCTTTCCTGAGGCCAAGAGAGCGGGTCCCTGAGGTCCCCGTCGTAACTCGAGAAGACCTGCCGCAACTCGAGAAAATCCAGGAGGTTCTCCCCTCCAGGCGAGATGAGGCCCATTTCCGCTGAGGCGTCTCGAGGCTGATCACACCTCACCTCTGGAACTTCGAAAGGGTCCTTCACACCCTTGGTGCAAATCAAGAAGTTCCCCGACATAGCCGTCTCCACTCGAGAGGAATCACGAAGGTCCCGCCCACATCCAGAGGAGCCCCGTTTCCGCCTCCTAGCTCGAGATGAGGGATCCTTTCCCTGCTTCGTCGGGAAAGAGTTCCCGGCGTTCCCGTCGCATCTCAAGAGGAGGCCCTCTCAACAGGAACGGCGAGAGGAACTCCAGGGTCGTGCCACCATTCCAAGAGTCCCCCAGATGTCTCAGTCCATTCCAGAGGAACCTCTTTTCCCTTCACCGGCTCGTCTTTCACGCCGAGGATCGACTCACACCAAGGTGGCACCTGGCACAGTCCTGTGGGAAAGCCTCGTGGGAAAGCCTCGAGGGACAGCCTCGAGGGAAAGCCACAGATCCCTTGATCGACGTGACAGGAAGCGTGACACTACTGCTGCAGCTCGGGAGGAAAGCGCACCTGCATGCCCCCACTCGAGACGAGGCCTGACTCCCCTGGGGAGACTCAGAAGCACCCCAAGATCCCTGGCAACACTGGAGAGGAATCCCCAGGTTCCGGCCCCGACTCCACACAAGGACTGAGGCCCCGGCATGGACGGGAGAGGAATCCCGAGAGGTCCCCTAGCAACTCGCATGGGGACTGGCCTTTCCTGAGGCCACCAGAGCGGGTCCCTGAGGTCCCCGTCGTAACTCGAGAAGACCTGCCGCAACTCGAGAAAATCCAGGAGGTTCTCCCCTCCAGGCGAGATGAGGCCCATTTCCGCTGAGGCGTCTCGAGGCTGATCACACCTCACCTCTGGAACTTCGAAAGGGTCCTTCACACCCTTGCTGCAAATCAAGAAGTTCCCCGACATACCCGTCTCCACTCGAGAGGAATCACGAGGGTCCCGCCCACATCCAGAGGAGCCCCGTTTCGGCCTCGTAGCTCGAGATGAGGGATCCTGTCCCTGCTTCGTCGGGAAAGAGTTCCCGGCGTTCCCGTCGCATCTCAAGAGGAGGCCCTCTCAACAGGAACGGCGAGAGGAACTCCAGGGTCGTGCCACCATTCCAGGAGTCCCCCAGATGTCTCAGTCCATTCCAGAGGAACCTCTTTTCCCTTCACCGGCTCGTCTTTCGCGCCGAGGATCGACTCCCACCAAGGTGGCACGTGGCACAGCCCTGTGGGAAAGCCTCATGGGAAAGCCTCGAGGGACAGCCTCGAGGGAAAGCCACAGATCCCTTGATCCACGTGACAGGAAGCGTGACACTACTGCTGCAGCTCGGGAGGAAAGCGCACGTGCATGCCCCCACTCGAGACGAGGCCTGACTCCCCTGGGGAGACTCAGAAGCACCCCAAGATCCATGGCAACACTGGAGAGGAATCCTCAGGTTCCGGCCCCGACTCCACACAAGGACTGAGGCCCCGGCATGGACGGGAGAGGAATCCCGAGAGGTCCCCTAGCAACTCGCATGGGGACTGGCCTTTCCTGAGGCCACCAGAGCGGGTCCCTGAGGTCCCCGTCGTAACTCGAGAAGACCTGCCGCAACTCGAGAAAATCCAGGAGGTTCTCCCCTCCAGGCGAGATGAGGCCCATTTCCGCTGAGGCGTCTCGAGGCTGATCACACCTCACCTCTGGAACTTCGAAAGGGTCCTTCACACCCTTGGTGCAAATCAAGAAGTTGCCCGACCTAGCCGTCTCCACTCGAGAGGAATCACGAGGGTCCCGCCCACATCCAGAGGAGCCCCGTTTCCGCCTCGTAGCTCGAGATGAGGGATCCTTTTCCTGCTTCATCGGGAAAGAGTTCCCGGCGTTCCGGCCCATCTCAAGAGGAGGCCCTCTCAACAGGAACGGCGAGAGGAACTCCAGGGTCGTGCCACCATTCCAAGAGTCCCCCAGATGTCTCAGTGCATTCCAGAGGAACCTCTTTTCCCTTCACCGGCTCGTCTTTCGCGCCGAGGATCGACTCCCACCAAGGTGGCACGTGGCACAGCCCTGGGGGAAAGCCTCGTGGGAAAGCCTCGAGGGACAGCCTCGAGGGAAAGCCACAGATCCCTTGATCCACGTGACAGGAAGCGTGACACTACTGCTGCAGCTCGGGAGGAAAGCGCACGTGCATGCCCCCACTCGAGACGAGGCCTGACTCCCCTGGGGAGACTCAGAAGCACCCCAAGATCCATGGCAACACTGGAGAGGAATCCTCAGGTTCCGGCCCCGACTCCACACAAGGACTGAGGCCCCGGCATGGACGGGAGAGGAATCCCGAGAGGACCCCTAGCAACTCGCATGGGGACTGGCCTTTCCTGAGGCCACCAGAGCGGGTCCCTGAGGTCCCCGTCGTAACTCGAGAAGACCTGCCGCAACTCGAGAAAATCCAGGAGGTTCTCCCCTCCAGGCGAGATGAGGCCCATTTCCGCTGAGGCGTCTCGAGGCTGATCACACCTCACCTCTGGAACTTCGAAAGGGTCCTTCACACCCTTGGTGCAAATCAAGAAGTTCCCCGACCTAGCCGTCTCCACTCGAGGGGAATCACGAGGGTCACGCCCACATCCAGAGGAGCCCCGTTTCCGCCTCGTAGCTCGAGATGAGGGATCCTTTCCCTGCTTCGTCGGGAAAGAGTTCCCGGCGTTCCCGTCGCATCTCAAGAGGAGGCCCTCTCAACAGGAACGGCGAGAGGAACTCCAGGGTCGTGCCACCATTCCAAGAGTCCCCCAGATGTCTCAGTCCATTCCAGAGGAAACTCTTTTCCCTTCACCGGCTCGTCTTTCACGCCGAGGATCGACTCACACCAAGGTGGCACGTGGCACAGCCCTGTGGGAAAGCCTCGTGGGAAAGCCTCGGGGGACAGCCTCGAGGGAAAGCCACAGATCCCTTGATCCACGTGACAGGAAGCGTGACACTACTGCTGCAGCTCGGGAGGAAAGCGCACGTGCATGCCCCCACTCGAGACGAGGCCTGACTCCCCTGGGGAGACTCAGAAGCACCCCAAGATCCATGGCAACACTGGAGAGGAATCCTCAGGTTCCGGCCCCGACTCCACACAAGGACTGAGGCCCCGGCATGGACGGGAGAGGAATCCCGAGAGGTCCCCTAGCAACTCGCCTGGGGACTGGCCTTTCCTGAGGCCACCAGAGCGGGTCCCTGAGGTCCCCGTCGTAACTCGAGAAGACCTGCCGCAACTCGAGAAAATCCAGGAGGTTCTCCCCTCCAGGCGAGATGAGGCCCATTTCCGCTGAGGCGTCTCGAGGCTGATCACACCTCACCTCTGGAACTTCGAAAGGGTCCTTCACACCCTTGGTGCAAATCAAGAAGTTCCCCGACCTAGCCGTCTCCACTTGAGAGGAATCACGAGGGTCCCGCCCACATCCAGAGGAGCCCCGTTTCCGCCTCGTAGCTCGAGATGAGGGATCCTTTCCCTGCTTCGTCGGGAAAGAGTTCCCGGCGTTCCCGTCGCATCTCAAGAGGAGGCCCTCTCAACAGGAACGGCGAGAGGAACTCCAGGGTCGTGCCACCATTCCAAGAGTCCCCCAGATGTCTCAGTCCATTCCAGAGGAACCTCTTTTCCCTTCACCGGCTCGTCTTTCGCGCCGAGGATCGACTCCCACCAAGGTGGCACGTGGCACAGCCCTGTGGGAAAGCCTCATGGGAAAGCCTCGAGGGACAGCCTCGAGGGAAAGCCACAGATCCCTTGATCCACGTGACAGGAAGCGTGACACTACTGCTGCAGCTCGGGAGGAAAGCGCACGTGCATGCCCCCACTCGAGACGAGGCCTGACTCCCCTGGGGAGACTCAGAAGCACCCCAAGATCCATGGCAACACTGGAGAGGAATCCTCAGGTTCCGGCCCCGACTCCACACAAGGACTGAGGCCCCGGCATGGACGGGAGAGGAATCCCGAGAGGTCCCCTAGCAACTCGCATGGGGACTGGCCTTTCCTGAGGCCACCAGAGCGGGTCCCTGAGGTCCCCGTCGTAACTCGAGAAGACCTGCCGCAACTCGAGAAAATCCAGGAGGTTCTCCCCTCCAGGCGAGATGAGGCCCATTTCCGCTGAGGCGTCTCGAGGCTGATCACACCTCACCTCTGGAACTTCGAAAGGGTCCTTCACACCCTTGGTGCAAATCAAGAAGTTGCCCGACCTAGCCGTCTCCACTCGAGAGGAATCACGAGGGTCCCGCCCACATCCAGAGGAGCCCCGTTTCCGCCTCGTAGCTCGAGATGAGGGATCCTTTTCCTGCTTCGTCGGGAAAGAGTTCCCGGCGTTCCCGTCGCATCTCAAGAGGAGGCCCTCTCAACAGGAACGGCGAGAGGAACTCCAGGGTCGTGCCACCATTCCAAGAGTCCCCCAGATGTCTCAGTGCATTCCAGAGGAACCTCTTTTCCCTTCACCGGCTCGTCTTTCGCGCCGAGGATCGACTCCCACCAAGGTGGCACGTGGCACAGCCCTGGGGGAAAGCCTCGTGGGAAAGCCTCGAGGGACAGCCTCGAGGGAAAGCCACAGATCCCTTGATCCACGTGACAGGAAGCGTGACACTACTGCTGCAGCTCGGGAGGAAAGCGCACGTGCATGCCCCGACTCGAGACGAGGCCTGACTCCCCTGGGGAGACTCAGAAGCACCCCAAGATCCATGGCAACACTGGAGAGGAATCCTCAGGTTCCGGCCCCGACTCCACACAAGGACTGAGGCCCCGGCATGGACGGGAGAGGAATCCCGAGAGGACCCCTAGCAACTCGCATGGGGACTGGCCTTTCCTGAGGCCACCAGAGCGGGTCCCTGAGGTCCCCGTCGTAACTCGAGAAGACCTGCCGCAACTCGAGAAAATCCAGGAGGTTCTCCCCTCCAGGCGAGATGAGGCCCATTTCCGCTGAGGCGTCTCGAGGCTGATCACACCTCACCTCTGGAACTTCGAAAGGGTCCTTCACACCCTTGCTGCAAATCAAGAAGTTCCCCGACATACCCGTCTCCACTCGAGAGGAATCACGAGGGTCCCGCCCACATCCAGAGGAGCCCCGTTTCGGCCTCGTAGCTCGAGATGAGGGATCCTGTCCCTGCTTCGTCGGGAAAGAGTTCCCGGCGTTCCCGTCGCATCTCAAGAGGAGGCCCTCTCAACAGGAACGGCGAGAGGAACTCCAGGGTCGTGCCACCATTCCAGGAGTCCCCCAGATGTCTCAGTCCATTCCAGAGGAACCTCTTTTCCCTTCACCGGCTCGTCTTTCGCGCCGAGGATCGACTCCCACCAAGGTGGCACGTGGCACAGCCCTGTGGGAAAGCCTCATGGGAAAGCCTCGAGGGACAGCCTCGAGGGAAAGCCACAGATCCCTTGATCCACGTGACAGGAAGCGTGACACTACTGCTGCAGCTCGGGAGGAAAGCGCACGTGCATGCCCCCACTCGAGACGAGGCCTGACTCCCCTGGGGAGACTCAGAAGCACCCCAAGATCCATGGCAACACTGGAGAGGAATCCTCAGGTTCCGGCCCCGACTCCACACAAGGACTGAGGCCCCGGCATGGACGGGAGAGGAATCCCGAGAGGTCCCCTAGCAACTCGCATGGGGACTGGCCTTTCCTGAGGCCACCAGAGCGGGTCCCTGAGGTCCCCGTCGTAACTCGAGAAGACCTGCCGCAACTCGAGAAAATCCAGGAGGTTCTCCCCTCCAGGCGAGATGAGGCCCATTTCCGCTGAGGCGTCTCGAGGCTGATCACACCTCACCTCTGGAACTTCGAAAGGGTCCTTCACACCCTTGGTGCAAATCAAGAAGTTGCCCGACCTAGCCGTCTCCACTCGAGAGGAATCACGAGGGTCCCGCCCACATCCAGAGGAGCCCCGTTTCCGCCTCGTAGCTCGAGAAGAGGGATCCTTTTCCTGCTTCATCGGGAAAGAGTTCCCGGCGTTCCGGCCCATCTCAAGAGGAGGCCCTCTCAACAGGAACGGCGAGAGGAACTCCAGGGTCGTGCCACCATTCCAAGAGTCCCCCAGATGTCTCAGTGCATTCCAGAGGAACCTCTTTTCCCTTCACCGGCTCGTCTTTCGCGCCGAGGATCGACTCCCACCAAGGTGGCACGTGGCACAGCCCTGGGGGAAAGCCTCGTGGGAAAGCCTCGAGGGACAGCCTCGATGGAAAGCCACAGATCCCTTGATCCACGTGACAGGAAGCGTGACACTACTGCTGCAGCTCGGGAGGAAAGCGCACGTGCATGCCCCCACTCGAGACGAGGCCTGACTCCCCTGGGGAGACTCAGAAGCACCCCAAGATCCATGGCAACACTGGAGAGGAATCCTCAGGTTCCGGCCCCGACTCCACACAAGGACTGAGGCCCCGGCATGGACGGGAGAGGAATCCCGAGAGGACCCCTAGCAACTCGCATGGGGACTGGCCTTTCCTGAGGCCACCAGAGCGGGTCCCTGAGGTCCCCGTCGTAACTCGAGAAGACCTGCCGCAACTCGAGAAAATCCAGGAGGTTCTCCCCTCCAGGCGAGATGAGGCCCATTTCCGCTGAGGCGTCTCGAGGCTGATCACACCTCACCTCTGGAACTTCGAAAGGGTCCTTCACACCCTTGGTGCAAATCAAGAAGTTCCCCGACCTAGCCGTCTCCACTCGAGAAGAATCACGAGGGTCCCGCCCACATCCAGAGGAGCCCCGTTTCCGCCTCGTAGCTCGAGATGAGGGATCCTTTCCCTGCTTCGTCGGGAAAGAGTTCCCGGCGTTCCCGTCGCATCTCAAGAGGAGGCCCTCTCAACAGGAACGGCGAGAGGAACTCCAGGGTCGTGCCACCATTCCAAGAGTCCCCCAGATGTCTCAGTCCATTCCAGAGGAACCTCTTTTCCCTTCACCGGCTCGTCTTTCTCGCCGAGGATCGACTCACACCAAGGTGGCACGTGGCACAGCCCTGTGGGAAAGCCTCGTGGGAAAGCCTCGAGGGAGAGCCTCGAGGGAAAGCCACAGATCCCTTGATCCACGTGACAGGAAGCGTGACACTACTGCTGCAGCTCGGGAGGAAAGCGCACGTGCATGCCCCCACTCGAGACGAGGCCTGACTCCCCTGAGGAGTCTCAGAAGCACCCCAAGATCCATGGCAACACTGGAGAGGAATCCTCAGGTTCCGGCCCCGACTCCACACAAGGACTGAGGCCCCGGCATGGACGGGAGAGGAATCCCGAGAGGTCCCCTAGCAACTCGCATGGGGACTGGCCTTTCCTGAGGCCACCAGAGCGGGTCCCTGAGGTCCCCGTCGTAACTCGAGAAGACCTGCCGCAACTCGAGAAAATCCAGGAGGTTCTCCCCTCCAGGCGAGATGAGGCCCATTTCCGCTGAGGCGTCTCGAGGCTGATCACACCTCACCTCTGGAACTTCGAAAGGGTCCTTCACACCCTTGGTGCAAATCAAGAAGTTCCCCGACCTAGCCGTCTCCACTCGAGAGGAATCACGAGGGTCCCGCCCACATCCAGAGGAGCCCCGTTTCCGCCTCGTAGCTCGAGATGAGGGATCCTTTCCCTGCTTCGTCGGGAAAGAGTTCCCGGCGTTCCCGTCGCATCTCAAGAGGAGGCCCTCTCAACAGGAACGGCGAGAGGAACTCCAGGGTCGTGCCACCATTCCAAGAGTCCCCCAGATGTCTCAGTCCATTCCAGAGGAACCTCTTTTCCCTTCACCGGCTCGTCTTTCACGCCGAGGATCGACTCACACCAAGGTGGCACGTGGCACAGCCCTGTGGGAAAGCCTCGTGGGAAAGCCTCGAGGGAGAGCCTCGAGGGAAAGCCACAGATCCCTTGATCCACGTGACAGGAAGCGTGACACTACTGCTGCAGCTCGGGAGGAAAGCGCACGTGCATGCCCCCACTCGAGACGAGGCCTGACTCCCCTGAGGAGTCTCAGAAGCACCCCAAGATCCATGGCAACACTGGAGAGGAATCCTCAGGTTCCGGCCCCGACTCCACACAAGGACTGAGGCCCCGGCATGGACGGGAGAGGAATCCCGAGAGGTCCCCTAGCAACTCGCATGGGGACTGGCCTTTCCTGAGGCCACCAGAGCGGGTCCCTGAGGTCCCCGTCGTAACTCGAGAAGACCTGCCGCAACTCGAGAAAATCCAGGAGGTTCTCCCCTCCAGGCGAGATGAGGCCCATTTCCGCTGAGGCGTCTCGAGGCTGATCACACCTCACCTCTGGAACTTCGAAAGGGTCCTTCACACCCTTGGTGCAAATCAAGAAGTTCCCCGACCTAGCCGTCTCCACTCGAGAGGAATCACGAGGGTCCCGCCCACATCCAGAGGAGCCCCGTTTCCGCCTCGTAGCTCGAGATGAGGGATCCTTTCCCTGCTTCGTCGGGAAAGAGTTCCCGGCGTTCCCGTCGCATCTCAAGAGGAGGCCCTCTCAACAGGAACGGCGAGAGGAACTCCAGGGTCGTGCCACCATTCCAAGAGTCCCCCAGATGTCTCAGTCCATTCCAGAGGAACCTCTTTTCCCTTCACCGGCTCGTCTTTCACGCCGAGGATCGACTCCCACCAAGGTGGCACGTGGCACAGCCCTGTGGGAAAGCCTCGTGGGAAAGCCTCGACGGACAGCCTCGAGGGAAAGCCACAGATCCCTTGATCCACGTGACAGGAAGCGTGACACTACTGCTGCAGCTCGGGAGGAAAGCGCACGTGCATGCCCCCACTCGAGACGAGGCCTGACTCCCCTGGGGAGACTCAGAAGCACCCCAAGATCCATGGCAACACTGGAGAGGAATCCTCAGGTTCCGGCCCCGACTCCACACAAGGACTGAGGCCCCGGCATGGACGGGAGAGGAATCCCGAGAGGTCCCCTAGCAACTCGCATGGGGACTGGCCTTTCCTGAGGCCACCAGAGCGGGTCCCTGAGGTCCCCGTCGTAACTCGAGAAGACCTGCCGCAACTCGAGAAAATCCAGGAGGTTCTCCCCTCCAGGCGAGATGAGGCCCATTTCCGCTGAGGCGTCTCGAGGCTGATCACACCTCACCTCTGGAACTTCGAAAGGGTCCTTCACACCCTTGGTGCAAATCAAGAAGTTCCCCGACCTAGCCGTCTCCACTCGAGAGGAATCACGAGGGTCCCGCCCACATCCAGAGGAGCCCCGTTTCCGCCTCGTAGCTCGAGATGAGGGATCCTTTCCCTGCTTCGTCGGGAAAGAGTTCCCGGCGTTCCCGTCGCATCTCAAGAGGAGGCCCTCTCAACAGGAACGGCGAGAGGAACTCCAGGGTCGTGCCACCATTCCAAGAGTCCCCCTGATGTCTCAGTCCATTCCAGAGGAACCTCTTTTCCCTTCACCGGCTCGTCTTTCACGCCGAGGATCGACTCCCACCAAGGTGGCACGTGGCACAGCCCTGTGGGAAAGCCTCGTGGGAAAGCCTCGAGGGACAGCCTCGAGGGAAAGCCACAGATCCCTTGATCCACGTGACAGGAAGCGTGACACTACTGCTGCAGCTCGGGAGGAAAGCGCACGTGCATGCGCCCACTCGAGACGAGGCCTGACTCCCCTGGGGAGACTCAGAAGCACCCCAAGATCCATGGCAACACTGGAGAGGAATCCTCAGGTTCCGGCCCCGACTCCACACAAGGACTGAGGCCCCGGCATGGACGGGAGAGGAATCCCGAGAGGTCCCCTAGCAACTCGCATGGGGACTGGCCTATCCTGAGGCCACCAGAGCGGGTCCCTGAGGTCCCCGTCGTAACTCGAGAAGACCTGCCGCAAGTCGAGAAAATCCAGGAGGTTCTCCCCTCCAGGCGAGATGAGGCCCATTTCCGCTGAGGCGTCTCGAGGCTGATCACACCTCACCTCTGGAACTTCGAAAGGGTCCTTCACACCCTTGGTGCAAATCAAGAAGTTCCCCGACCTAGCCGTCTCCACTCGAGAGGAATCACGAGTGTCCCGCCCACATCCAGAGGAGCCCCGTTTCCGCCTCGTAGCTCGAGATGAGGGATCCTTTCCCTGCTTCGTCGGGAAAGAGTTCCCGGCGTTCCCGTCGCATCTCAAGAGGAGGCCCTCTCAACAGGAACGGCGAGAGGAACTCCAGGGTCGTGCCACCATTCCAAGAGTCCCCCAGATGTCTCAGTCCATTCCAGAGGAACCTCTTTTCCCTTCACCGGCTCGGCTTTCACGCCGAGGATCGACTCCCACCAAGGTGGCACGTGGCACAGCCCTGTGGGAAAGCCTCGTGGGAAAGCCTCGAGGGACAGCCTCGAGGGAAAGCCACAGATCCCTTGATCCACGTGACAGGAAGCGTGACACTACTGCTGCAGCTCGGGAGGAAAGCGCACGTGCATGCCCCCACTCGAGACGAGGCCTGACTCCCCTGGGTAGACTCAGAAGCACCCCAAGATCCATGGCAACACTGGAGAGGAATCCTCAGGTTCCGGCCCCGACTCCACACAAGGACTGAGGCCCCGGCATGGACGGGAGAGGAATCCCGAGAGGTCCCCTAGCAACTCGCATGGGGACTGGCCTTTCCTGAGGCCACCAGAGCGGGTCCCTGAGGTCCCCGTCGTAACTCGAGAAGACCTGCCGCAACTCGAGAAAATCCAGGAGGTTCTCCCCTCCAGGCGAGATGAGGCCCATTTCCGCTGAGGCGTCTCGAGGCTGATCACACCTCACTTCTGGAACTTCGAAAGGGTCCTTCACACCCTTGGTGCAAATCAAGAAGTTCCCCAACCTAGCCGTCTCCACTCGAGAGGAATCACGAGGGTCCCGCCCACATCCAGAGGAGCCCCGTTTCCGCCTCGTAGCTCGAGATGAGGGATCCTTTCCCTGCTTCGTCGGGAAAGAGTTCCCGGCGTTCCCGTCGCATCTCAAGAGGAGGCCCTCTCAACAGGAACGGCGAGAGGAACTCCAGGGTCGTGCCACCATTCCAAGAGTCCCCCAGATGTCTCAGTCCATTCCAGAGGAACCTCTTTTCCCTTCACCGGCTCGTCTTTCACGCCGAGGATCGACTCACACCAAGGTGGCACGTGGCACAGCCCTGTGGGAAAGCCTCGTGGGAAAGCCTCAAGGGACAGCCTCGAGGGAAAGCCACAGATCCCTTGATCCACGTGACAGGAAGCGTGACACTACTGCTGCAGCTCGGGAGGAAAGCGCACGTGCATGCCCCCACTCGAGACGAGGCCTGACTCCCCTGGGGAGACTCAGAAGCACCCCAAGATCCATGGCAACACTGGAGAGGAATCCTCAGGTTCCGGCCCCGACTCCACCCAAGGACTGAGGCCCCGGCATGGACGGGAGAGGAATCCCGAGAGGTCCCCTAGCAACTCGCATGGGGACTGGCCTTTCCTGAGGCCACCAGAGCGGGTCCCTGAGGTCCCCGTCGTAACTCGAGAAGACCTGCCGCAACTCGAGAAAATCCAGGAGGTTCTCCCCTCCAGGCGAGATGAGGCCCATTTCCGCTGAGGCGTCTCGAGGCTGATCACACCTCACCTCTGGAACTTCGAAAGGGTCCTTCACACCCTTGGTGCAAATCAAGAAGTTGCCCGACCTAGCCGTCTCCACTCGAGAGGAATCACGAGGGTCCCGCCCACATCCAGAGGAGCCCCGTTTCCGCCTCGTAGCTCGAGATGAGGGATCCTTTCCCTGCTTCGTCGGGAAAGAGTTCCCGGCGTTCCCGTCGCATCTCAAGAGGAGGCCCTCTCAACAGGAACGGCGAGAGGAACTTCAGGGTCGTGCCACCATTCCAAGAGTCCCCCAGATGTCTCAGTCCATTCCAGAGGAACCTCTTTTCCCTTCACCGGCTCGTCTTTCACGCCGAGGATCGACTCCCACCAAGGTGGCACGTGGCACAGCCCTGTGGGAAAGCCTCGCGGGAAAGCCTCGAGGGACAGCCTCGAGGGAAAGCCACAGATCCCTTGATCCACGTGACAGGAAGCGTGACACTACTGCTGCAGCTCGGGAGGAAAGCGCACGTGCATGCCCCCACTCGAGATGAGGCCTGACTCCCCTGGGGAGACTCAGAAGCACCCCAAGATCCATGGCAACACTGGAGAGGAATCCTCAGGTTCCGGCCCCGACTCCACACAAGGACTGAGGCCCCGGCATGGACGGGAGAGGAATCCCGAGAGGTCCCCTAGCAACTCGCATGGGGACTGGCCTTTCCTGAGGCCACCAGAGCGGGTCCCTGAGGTCCCCGTCGTAACTCGAGAAGACCTGCCGCAACTCGAGTAAATCCAGGAGGTTCTCCCCTCCAGGCGAGATGAGGCCCATTTCCGCTGAGGCGTCTCGAGGCTGATCACACCTCACCTCTGGAACTTCGAAAGGGTCCTTCACACCCTTGGTGCAAATCAAGAAGTTGCCCGACCTAGCCGTCTCCACTCGAGAGGAATCACGAGGGTCCCGCCCACATCCAGAGGAGCCCCGTTTCCGCCTCGTAGCTCGAGATGAGGGATCCTTTCCCTGCTTCGTCGGGAAAGAGTTCCCGGCGTTCCCGTCGCATCTCAAGAGGAGGCCCTCTCAACAGGAACGGCGAGAGGAACTCCAGGGTCGTGCCACCATTCCAAGAGTCCCCCAGATGTCTCAGTCCATTCCAGAGGAACCTCTTTTCCCTTCACCGGCTCGTCTTTCACGCCGAGGATCGACTCCCACCAAGGTGGCACGTGGCACAGCCCTGTGGGAAAGCCTCGTGGGAAAGCCTCGAGGGACAGCCTCGAGGGAAAGCCACAGATCCCTTGATCCACGTGACAGGAAGCGTGACACTACTGCTGCAGCTCGGGAGGAAAGCGCACGTGCATGCCCCCACTCGAGACGAGGCCTGACTCCCCTGGGGAGACTCAGAAGCACCCCAAGATCCATGGCAACACTGGAGAGGAATCCTCAGGTTCCGGCCCCGACTCCACACAAGGACTGAGGCCCCGGCATGGACGGGAGAGGAATCCCGAGAGGTCCCCTAGCAACTCGCATGGGGACTGGCCTATCCTGAGGCCACCAGAGCGGGTCCCTGAGGTCCCCGTCGTAACTCGAGAAGACCTGCCGCAACTCGAGAAAATCCAGGAGGTTCTCCCCTCCAGGCGAGATGAGGCCCATTTCCGCTGAGGCGTCTCGAGGCTGATCACACCTCACCTCTGGAACTTCGAAAGGGTCCTTCACACCCTTGGTGCAAATCAAGAAGTTCCCCGACCTAGCCGTCTCCACTCGAGAGGAATCACGAGGGTCCCGCCCACATCCAGAGGAGCCCCGTTTCCGCCTCGTAGCTCGAGATGAGGGATCCTTTCCCTGCTTCGTCGGGAAAGAGTTCCCGCGTTCCCGTCGCATCTCAAGAGGAGGCCCTCTCAACAGGAACGGCGAGAGGAACTCCAGGGTCGTGCCACCATTCCAAGAGTCCCCCAGATGTCTCAGTCCATTCCAGAGGAACCTCTTTTCCCTTCACCGGCTCGACTTTCACGCCGAGGATCGACTCACACCAAGGTGGCACGTGGCACAGCCCTGTGGGAAAGCCTCGCGGGAAAGCCTCGAGGGACAGCCTTGAGGGAAAGCCACAGATCCCTTGATCCATGTGACAGGAAGCGTGACACTACTGCTGCAGCTCGGGAGGAAAGCGCACGTGCATGCCCCCACTCGAGACGAGGCCTGACTCCCCTGGGGAGACTCAGAAGCACCCCAAGATCCATGGCAACACTGGAGAGGAATCCTCAGGTTCCGGCCCCGACTCCACACAAGGACTGAGGCCCCGGCATGGACGGGAGAGGAATCCCGAGAGGTCCCCTAGCAACTCGCATGGGGACTGGCCTTTCCTGAGGCCACCAGAGCGGGTCCCTGAGGTCCCCGTCGTAACTCGAGAAGACCTGCCGCAACTCGAGAAAATCCAGGAGGTTCTCCCCTCCAGGCGAGATGAGGCCCATTTCCGCTGAGGCGTCTCGAGGCTGATCACACCTCACCTCTGGAACTTCGAAAGGGTCCTTCACACCCTTGGTGCAAATCAAGAAGTTCCCCGACCTAGCCGTCTCCACTCGAGAGGAATCACGAGGGTCCCGCCCACATCCAGAGGAGCCCCGTTTCCGCCTCGTAGCTCGAGATGAGGGATCCTTTCCCTGCTTCATCGGGAAAGAGTTCCCGGCGTTCCCGTCGCATCTCAAGAGGAGGCCCTCTCAACAGGAACGGCGAGAGGAACTCCAGGGTCGTGCCACCATTCCAAGAGTCCCCCAGATGTCTCAGTCCATTCCAGAGGAACCTCTTTTCCCTTCACCGGCTCGTCTTTCACGCCGAGGATCGACTCACACCAAGGTGGCACGTGGCACAGCCCTGTGGGAAAGCCTCGTGGGAAAGCCCCGACGGACAGCCTCGAGGGAAAGCCACAGATCCCTTGATCCACGTGACAGGAAGCGTGACACTACTGCTGCAGCTCGGGAGGAAAGCGCACGTGCATGCCCCCACTCGAGACGAGGCCTGACTCCCCTGGGGAGACTCAGAAGCACCCCAAGATCCATGGCAACACTGGAGAGGAATCCTCAGGTTCCGGCCCCGACTCCACACAAGGACTGAGGCCCCGGCATGGACGGGAGAGGAATCCCGAGAGGTCCCCTAGCAACTCGCATGGGGACTGGCCTTTCCTGAGGCCACCAGAGCGGGTCCCTGAGGTCGCCGTCGTAACTCGAGAAGACCTGCCGCAACTCGAGAAAATCCAGGAGGTTCTCCCCTCCAGGCGAGATGAGGCCCATTTCCGCTGAGGCGTCTCGAGGCTGATCACACCTCACCTCTGGAACTTCGAAAGGGTCCTTCACACCCTTGGTGCAAATCAAGAAGTTCCCCGACCTAGCCGTCTCCACTCGAGAGGAATCACGAGGGTCCCGCCCACATCCAGAGGAGCCCCGTTTCCGCCTCGTAGCTCGAGATGAGGGATCCTTTCCCTGCTTCGTCGGGAAAGAGTTCCCGGCGTTCCCGTCGCATCTCAAGAGGAGGCCCTCTCAACAGGAACGGCGAGAGGAACTCCAGGGTCGTGCCACCATTCCAAGAGTCCCCCAGATGTCTCAGTCCATTCCAGAGGAACCCCTTTTCCCTTCACCGGCTCGTCTTTCACGCCGAGGATCGACTCACACCAAGGTGGCCCGTGGCACAGCCCTGTGGGAAAGCCTCGTGGGAAAGCCTCGAGGGACAGCCTCGAGGGAAAGCCACAGATCCCTTGATCCACGTGACAGGAAGCGTGACACTACTGCTGCAGCTCGGGAGGAAAGCGCACGTGCATGCCCCCACTCGAGACGAGGCCTGACTCCCCTGGGGAGACTCAGAAGCACCCCAAGATCCATGGCAACACTGGAGAGGAATCCTCAGGTTCCGGCCCCGACTCCACACAAGGACTGAGGCCCCGGCATGGACGGGAGAGGAATCCCGAGAGGTCCCCTAGCAACTCGCATGGGGACTGGCCTTTCCTGAGGCCACCAGAGCGGGTCCCTGAGGTCCCCGTCGTAACTCGAGAAGACCTGCCGCAACTCGAGAAAATCCAGGAGGTTCTCCCCTCCAGGCGAGATGAGGCCCATTTCCGCTGAGGCGTCTCGAGGCTGATCACACCTCACCTCTGGAACTTCGAAAGGGTCCTTCACACCCTTGGTGCAAATCAAGAAGTTCCCCGACCTAGCCGTCTCCACTCGAGAGGAATCACGAGGGTCCCGCCCACATCCAGAGGAGCCCCGTTTCCGCCTCGTAGCTCGAGATGAGGGATCCTTTCCCTGCTTCGTCGGGAAAGAGTTCCCGGCGTTCCCGTCGCATCTCAAGAGGAGGCCCTCTCAACAGGAACGGCGAGAGGAACTCCAGGGTCGTGCCACCATTCCAAGAGTCCCCCAGATGTCTCAGTCCATTCCAGAGGAACATCTTTTCCCTTCACCGGCTCGTCTTTCACGCCGAGGATCGACTCACACCAAGGTGGCACGTGGCACAGCCCTGTGGGAAAGCCTCGTGGGAAAGCCTCGACGGACAGCCTCGAGGGAAAGCCACAGATCCCTTGATCCACGTGACAGGAAGCGTGACACTACTGCTGCAGCTCGGGAGGAAAGCGCACGTGCATGCCCCCACTCGAGACGAGGCCTGACTCCCCTGGGGAGACTCAGAAGCACCCCAAGATCCATGGCAACACTGGAGAGGAATCCTCAGGTTCCGGCCCCGACTCCACACAAGGACTGAGGCCCCGGCATGGACGGGAGAGGAATCCCGAGAGGTCCCCTAGCAACTCGCATGGGGACTGGCCTTTCCTGAGGCCACCAGAGCGGGTCCCTGAGGTCGCCGTCGTAACTCGAGAAGACCTGCCGCAACTCGAGAAAATCCAGGAGGTTCTCCCCTCCAGGCGAGATGAGGCCCATTTCCGCTGAGGCGTCTCGAGGCTGATCACACCTCACCTCTGGAACTTCGAAAGGGTCCTTCACACCCTTGGTGCAAATCAAGAAGTTCCCCGACCTAGCCGTCTCCACTCGAGAGGAATCACGAGGGTCCCGCCCACATCCAGAGGAGCCCCGTTTCCGCCTCGTAGCTCGAGATGAGGGATCCTTTCCCTGCTTCGTCGGGAAAGAGTTCCCGGCGTTCCCGTCGCATCTCAAGAGGAGGCCCTCTGAACAGGAACGGCGAGAGGAACTCCAGGGTCGTGCCACCATTCCAAGAGTCCCCCAGATGTCTCAGTCCATTCCAGAGGAACCCCTTTTCCCTTCACCGGCTCGTCTTTCACGCCGAGGATCGACTCACACCAAGGTGGCCCGTGGCACAGCCCTGTGGGAAAGCCTCGTGGGAAAGCCTCGAGGGACAGCCTCGAGGGAAAGCCACAGATCCCTTGATCCACGTGACAGGAAGCGTGACACTACTGCTGCAGCTCGGGAGGAAAGCGCACGTGCATGCCCCCACTCGAGACGAGGCCTGACTCCCCTGGGGAGACTCAGAAGCACCCCAAGATCCATGGCAACACTGGAGAGGAATCCTCAGGTTCCGGCCCCGACTCCACACAAGGACTGAGGCCCCGGCATGGACGGGAGAGGAATCCCGAGAGGTCCCCTAGCAACTCGCATGGGGACTGGCCTTTCCTGAGGCCACCAGAGCGGGTCCCTGAGGTCCCCGTCGTAACTCGAGAAGACCTGCCGCAACTCGAGAAAATCCAGGAGGTTCTCCCCTCCAGGCGAGATGAGGCCCATTTCCGCTGAGGCGTCTCGAGGCTGATCACACCTCACCTCTGGAACTTCGAAAGGGTCCTTCACACCCTTGGTGCAAATCAAGAAGTTCCCCGACCTAGCCGTCTCCACTCGAGAGGAATCACGAGGGTCCCGCCCACATCCAGAGGAGCCCCGTTTCCGCCTCGTAGCTCGAGATGAGGGATCCTTTCCCTGCTTCGTCGGGAAAGAGTTCCCGGCGTTCCCGTCGCATCTCAAGAGGAGGCCCTCTCAACAGGAACGGCGAGAGGAACTCCAGGGTCGTGCCACCATTCCAAGAGTCCCCCAGATGTCTCAGTCCATTCCAGAGGAACCTCTTTTCCCTTCACCGGCTCGTCTTTCACGCCGAGGATCGACTCACACCAAGGTGGCACGTGGCACAGCCCTGTGGGAAAGCCTCGTGGTAAAGCCTCGAGGGACAGCCTCGAGGGAAAGCCACAGATCCCTTGATCCACGTGACAGGAAGCGTGACACTACTGCTGCAGCTCGGGAGGAAAGCGCACGTGCATGCCCCCACTCGAGACGAGGCCTGACTCCCCTGGGGAGACTCAGAAGCACCCCAAGATCCATGGCAACACTGGAGAGGAATCCTCAGGTTCCGGCCCCGACTCCACACAAGGACTGAGGCCCCGGCATGGACGGGAGAGGAATCCCGAGAGGTCCCCTAGCAACTCGCATGGGGACTGGCCTTTCCTGAGGCCACCAGAGCGGGTCCCTGAGGTCCCCGTCGTAACTCGAGAAGACCTGCCGCAACTCGAGAAAATCCAGGAGGTTCTCCCCTCCAGGCGAGATGAGGCCCATTTCCGCTGAGGCGTCTCGAGGCTGATCACACCTCACCTCTGGAACTTCGAAAGGGTCCTTCACACCCTTGGTGCAAATCAAGAAGTTCCCCGACCTAGCCGTCTCCACTCGAGAGGAATCACGAGGGTCCCGCCCACATCCAGAGGAGCCCCGTTTCCGCCTCGTAGCTCGAGATGAGGGATCCTTTCCCTGCTTCGTCGGGAAAGAGTTCCCGGCGTTCCCGTCGCATCTCAAGAGGAGGCCCTCTCAACAGGAACGGCGAGAGGAACTCCAGGGTCGTGCCACCATTCCAAGAGTCCCCCAGATGTCTCAGTCCATTCCAGAGGAACCTCTTTTCCCTTCACCGGCTCGTCTTTCACGCCGAGGATCGACTCCCACCAAGGTGGCACGTGGCACAGCCCTGTGGGAAAGCCTCGCGGGAAAGCCTCGAGGGACAGCCTCGAGGGAAAGCCACAGATCCCTTGATCCACGTGACAGGAAGCGTGACACTACTGCTGCAGCTCGGGAGGAAAGCGCACGTGCATGCCCCCACTCGAGACGAGGCCTGACTCCCCTGGGGAGACTCAGAAGCACCCCAAGATCCATGGCAACACTGGAGAGGAATCCTCAGGTTCCGGCCCCGACTCCACACAAGGACTGAGGCCCCGGCATGGACGGGAGAGGAATCCCGAGAGGTCCCCTAGCAACTCGCATGGGGACTGGCCTTTCCTGAGGCCACCAGAGCGGGTCCCTGAGGTCGCCGTCGTAACTCGAGAAGACCTGCCGCAACTCGAGAAAATCCAGGAGGTTCTCCCCTCCAGGCGAGATGAGGCCCATTTCTGCTGAGGCGTCTCGAGGCTGATCACACCTCACCTCTGGAACTTCGAAAGGGTCCTTCACACCCTTGGTGCAAATCAAGAAGTTCCCCGACCTAGCCGTCTCCACTCGAGAGGAATCACGAGGTTCCCGCCCACATCCAGAGGAGCCCCGTTTCCGCCTCGTAGCTCGAGATGAGGGATCCTTTCCCTGCTTCGTCGGGAAAGAGTTCCCGGCGTTCCCGTCGCATCTCAAGAGGAGACCCTCTCAACAGGAACGGCGAGAGGAACTCCAGGGTCGTGCCACCATTCCAAGAGTCCCCCAGATGTCTCAGTCCATTCCAGAGGAACCTCTTTTCCCTTCACCGGCTCGTCTTTCACGCCGAGGATCGACTCACACCAAGGTGGCCCGTGGCACAGCCCTGTGGGAAAGCCTCGTGGGAAAGCCTCGAGGGACAGCCTCGAGGGAAAGCCACAGATCCCTTGATCCACGTGACAGGAAGCGTGACACTACTGCTGCAGCTCGGGAGGAAAGCGCACGTGCATGCCCCCACTCGAGACGAGGCCTGACTCCCCTGGGGAGACTCAGAAGCACCCCAAGATCCATGGCAACACTGGAGAGGAATCCTCAGGTTCCGGCCCCGACTCCACACAAGGACTGAGGCCCCGACATGGACGGGAGAGGAATCCCGAGAGGTCCCCTAGCAACTCGCATGGGGACTGGCCTTTCCTGAGGCCACCAGAGCGGGTCCCTGAGGTCCCCGTCGTAACTCGAGAAGACCTGCCGCAACTCGAGAAAATCCAGGAGGTTCTCCCCTCCAGGCGAGATGAGGCCCATTTCCGCTGAGGCGTCTCGAGGCTGATCACACCTCACCTCTGGAACTTCGAAAGGGTCCTTCACACCCTTGGTGCAAATCAAGAAGTTCCCCGACCTAGCCGTCTCCACTCGAGAGGAATCACGAGGGTCCCGCCCACATCCAGAGGAGCCCCGTTTCCGCCTCGTAGCTCGAGATGAGGGATCCTTTCCCTGCTTCGTCGGGAAAGAGTTCCCGGCGTTCCCGTCGCATCTCAAGAGGAGGCCCTCTCAACAGGAACGGCGAGAGGAACTCCAGGGTCGTGCCACCATTCCAAGAGTCCCCCAGATGTTTCAGTCCATTCCAGAGGAACCTCTTTTCCCTTCACCGGCTCGTCTTTCACGCCGAGGATCGACTCCCACCAAGGTGGCACGTGGCACAGCCCTGTGGGAAAGCCTCGCGGGAAAGCCTCGAGGTACAGCCTCGAGGGAAAGCCACAGATCCCTTGATCCACGTGACAGGAAGCGTGACACTACTGCTGCAGCTCGGGAGGAAAGCGCACGTGCATGCCCCCACTCGAGATGAGGCCTGACTCCCCTGGGGAGACTCAGAAGCACCCCAAGATCCATGGCAACACTGGAGAGGAATCCTCAGGTTCCGGCCCCGACTCCACACAAGGACTGAGGCCCCGGCATGGACGGGAGAGGAATCCCGAGAGGTCCCCTAGCAACTCGCATGGGGACTGGCCTTTCCTGAGGCCACCAGAGCGGGTCCCTGAGGTCGCCGTCGTAACTCGAGAAGACCTGCCGCAACTCGAGAAAATCCAGGAGGTTCTCCCCTCCAGGCGAGATGAGGCCCATTTCCGCTGAGGCGTCTCGAGGCTGATCACACCTCACCTCTGGAACTTCGAAAGGGTCCTTCACACCCTTGGTGCAAATCAAGAAGTTCCCCGACCTAGCCGTCTCCACTCGAGAGGAATCACGAGGGTCCCGCCCACATCCAGAGGAGCCCCGTTTCCGCCTCGTAGCTCGAGATGAGGGATCCTTTCCCTGCTTCGTCGGGAAAGAGTTCCCGGCGTTCCCGTCGCATCTCAAGAGGAGACCCTCTCAACAGGAACGGCGAGAGGAACTCCAGGGTCGTGCCACCATTCCAAGAGTCCCCCAGATGTCTCAGTCCATTCCAGAGGAACCTCTTTTCCCTTCACCGGCTCGTCTTTCACGCCGAGGATCGACTCACACCAAGGTGGCCCGTGGCACAGCCCTGTGGGAAAGCCTCGCGGGAAAGCCTCGAGGGACAGCCTCGAGGGAAAGCCACAGATCCCTTGATCCACGTGACAGGAAGCGTGACACTACTGCTGCAGCTCGGGAGGAAAGCGCACGTGCATGCCCCCACTCGAGACGAGGCCTGACTCCCCTGGGGAGACTCAGAAGCACCCCAAGATCCATGGCAACACTGGAGAGGAATCCTCAGGTTCCGGCCCAGACTCCACACAAGGACTGAGGCCCCGACATGGATGGGAGAGGAATCCCGAGAGGTCCCCTAGCAACTCGCATGGGGACTGGCCTTTCCTGAGGCCACCAGAGCGGGTCCCTGAGGTCCCCGTCGTAACTCGAGAAGACCTGCCGCAACTCGAGAAAATCCAGGAGGTTCTCCCCTCCAGGCGAGATGAGGCCCATTTCCGCTGAGGCGTCTCGAGGCTGATCACACCTCACCTCTGGAACTTCGAAAGGGTCCTTCACACCCTTGGTGCAAATCAAGAAGTTCCCCGACCTAGCCGTCTCCACTCGAGAGGAATCACGAGGGTCCCGCCCACATCCAGAGGAGCCCCGTTTCCGCCTCGTAGCTCGAGATGAGGGATCCTTTCCCTGCTTCGTCGGGAAAGAGTTCCCGGCGTTCCCGTCGCATCTCAAGAGGAGGCCCTCTCAACAGGAACGGCGAGAGGAACTCCAGGGTCGTGCCACCATTCCAAGAGTCCCCCAGATGTTTCAGTCCATTCCAGAGGAACCTCTTTTCCCTTCACCGGCTCGTCTTTCACGCCGAGGATCGACTCCCACCAAGGTGGCACGTGGCACAGCCCTGTGGGAAAGCCTCGCGGGAAAGCCTCGAGGTACAGCCTCGAGGGAAAGCCACAGATCCCTTGATCCACGTGACAGGAAGCGTGACACTACTGCTGCAGCTCGGGAGGAAAGCGCACGTGCATGCCCCCACTCGAGATGAGGCCTGACTCCCCTGGGGAGACTCAGAAGCACCCCAAGATCCATGGCAACACTGGAGAGGAATCCTCAGGTTCCGGCCCCGACTCCACACAAGGACTGAGGCCCCGGCATGGACGGGAGAGGAATCCCGAGAGGTCCCCTAGCAACTCGCATGGGGACTGGCCTTTCCTGAGGCCACCAGAGCGGGTCCCTGAGGTCGCCGTCGTAACTCGAGAAGACCTGCCGCAACTCGAGAAAATCCAGGAGGTTCTCCCCTCCAGGCGAGATGAGGCCCATTTCCGCTGAGGCGTCTCGAGGCTGATCACACCTCACCTCTGGAACTTCGAAAGGGTCCTTCACACCCTTGGTGCAAATCAAGAAGTTCCCCGACCTAGCCGTCTCCACTCGAGAGGAATCACGAGGGTCCCGCCCACATCCAGAGGAGCCCCGTTTCCGCCTCGTAGCTCGAGATGAGGGATCCTTTCCCTGCTTCGTCGGGAAAGAGTTCCCGGCGTTCCCGTCGCATCTCAAGAGGAGGCCCTCTGAACAGGAACGGCGAGAGGAACTCCAGGGTCGTGCCACCATTCCAAGAGTCCCCCAGATGTCTCAGTCCATTCCAGAGGAACCTCTTTTCCCTTCACCGGCTCCTCTTTCACGCCGAGGATCGACTCCCACCAAGGTGGAACGTGGCACAGCCCTGTGGGAAAGCCTCGTGGGAAAGCCTCGACGGACAGCCTCGAGGGAAAGCCACAGATCCCTTGATCCACGTGACAGGAAGCGTGACACTACTGCTGCAGCTCGGGAGGAAAGCGCACGTGCATGCCCCCACTCGAGACGAGGCCTGACTCCCCTGGGGAGACTCAGAAGCACCCCAAGATCCATGGCAACACTGGAGAGGAATCCTCAGGTTCCGGCCCCGACTCCACACAAGGACTGAGGCCCCGGCATGGACGGGAGAGGAATCCCGAGAGGTCCCCTAGCAACTCGCATGGGGACTGGCCTTTCCTGAGGCCACCAGAGCGGGTCCCTGAGGTCCCCGTCGTAACTCGAGAAGACCTGCCGCAACTCGAGAAAATCCAGGAGGTTCTCCCCTCCAGGCGAGATGAGGCCCATTTCCGCTGAGGCGTCTCGAGGCTGATCACACCTCACCTCTGGAACTTCGAAAGGGTCCTTCACACCCTTGGTGCAAATCAAGAAGTTCCCCGACCTAGCCGTCTCCACTCGAGAGGAATCACGAGGGTCCCGCCCACATCCAGAGGAGCCCCGTTTCCGCCTCGTAGCTCGAGATGAGGGATCCTTTCCCTGCTTCGTCGGGAAAGAGTTCCCGGCGTTCCCGTCGCATCTCAAGAGGAGGCCCTCTCAACAGGAACGGCGAGAGGAACTCCAGGGTCGTGCCACCATTCCAAGAGTCCCCCAGATGTCTCAGTCCATTCCAGAGGAACCTCTTTTCCCTTCACCGGCTCGTCTTTCACGCCGAGGATCGACTCCCACCAAGGTGGCACGTGGCACAGCCCTGTGGGAAAGCCTCGCGGGAAAGCCTCGAGGGACAGCCTCGAGGGAAAGCCACAGATCCCTTGATCCACGTGACAGGAAGCGTGACACTACTGCTGCAGCTCGGGAGGAAAGCGCACGTGCATGCCCCCACTCGAGACGAGGCCTGACTCCCCTGGGGAGACTCAGAAGCACCCCAAGATCCATGGCAACACTGGAGAGGAATCCTCAGGTTCCGGCCCCGACTCCACACAAGGACTGAGGCCCCGGCATGGACGGGAGAGGAATCCCGAGAGGTCCCCTAGCAACTCGCATGGGGACTGGCCTTTCCTGAGGCCACCAGAGCGGGTCCCTGAGGTCGCCGTCGTAACTCGAGAAGACCTGCCGCAACTCGAGAAAATCCAGGAGGTTCTCCCCTCCAGGCGAGATGAGGCCCATTTCTGCTGAGGCGTCTCGAGGCTGATCACACCTCACCTCTGGAACTTCGAAAGGGTCCTTCACACCCTTGGTGCAAATCAAGAAGTTCCCCGACCTAGCCGTCTCCACTCGAGAGGAATCACGAGGTTCCCGCCCACATCCAGAGGAGCCCCGTTTCCGCCTCGTAGCTCGAGATGAGGGATCCTTTCCCTGCTTCGTCGGGAAAGAGTTCCCGGCGTTCCCGTCGCATCTCAAGAGGAGACCCTCTCAACAGGAACGGCGAGAGGAACTCCAGGGTCGTGCCACCATTCCAAGAGTCCCCCAGATGTCTCAGTCCATTCCAGAGGAACCTCTTTTCCCTTCACCGGCTCGTCTTTCACGCCGAGGATCGACTCACACCAAGGTGGCCCGTGGCACAGCCCTGTGGGAAAGCCTCGTGGGAAAGCCTCGAGGGACAGCCTCGAGGGAAAGCCACAGATCCCTTGATCCACGTGACAGGAAGCGTGACACTACTGCTGCAGCTCGGGAGGAAAGCGCACGTGCATGCCCCCACTCGAGACGAGGCCTGACTCCCCTGGGGAGACTCAGAAGCACCCCAAGATCCATGGCAACACTGGAGAGGAATCCTCAGGTTCCGGCCCCGACTCCACACAAGGACTGAGGCCCCGACATGGACGGGAGAGGAATCCCGAGAGGTCCCCTAGCAACTCGCATGGGGACTGGCCTTTCCTGAGGCCACCAGAGCGGGTCCCTGAGGTCCCCGTCGTAACTCGAGAAGACCTGCCGCAACTCGAGAAAATCCAGGAGGTTCTCCCCTCCAGGCGAGATGAGGCCCATTTCCGCTGAGGCGTCTCGAGGCTGATCACACCTCACCTCTGGAACTTCGAAAGGGTCCTTCACACCCTTGGTGCAAATCAAGAAGTTCCCCGACCTAGCCGTCTCCACTCGAGAGGAATCACGAGGGTCCCGCCCACATCCAGAGGAGCCCCGTTTCCGCCTCGAAGCTCGAGATGAGGGATCCTTTCCCTGCTTCGTCGGGAAAGAGTTCCCGGCGTTCCTGTCGCATCTCAAGAGGAGACCCTCTCAACAGGAACGGCGAGAGGAACTCCAGGGTCGTGCCACCATTCCAAGAGTCCCCCAGATGTTTCAGTCCATTCCAGAGGAACCTCTTTTCCCTTCACCGGCTCGTCTTTCACGCCGAGGATCGACTCCCACCAAGGTGGCACGTGGCACAGCCCTGTGGGAAAGCCTCGCGGGAAAGCCTCGAGGTACAGCCTCGAGGGAAAGCCACAGATCCCTTGATCCACGTGACAGGAAGCGTGACACTACTGCTGCAGCTCGGGAGGAAAGCGCACGTGCATGCCCCCACTCGAGATGAGGCCTGACTCCCCTGGGGAGACTCAGAAGCACCCCAAGATCCATGGCAACACTGGAGAGGAATCCTCAGGTTCCGGCCCCGACTCCACACAAGGACTGAGGCCCCGGCATGGACGGGAGAGGAATCCCGAGAGGTCCCCTAGCAACTCGCATGGGGACTGGCCTTTCCTGAGGCCACCAGAGCGGGTCCCTGAGGTCCCCGTCGTAACTCGAGAAGACCTGCCGCAACTCGAGAAAATCCAGGAGGTTCTCCCCTCCAGGCGAGATGAGGCCCATTTCCGCTGAGGCGTCTCGAGGCTGATCACACCTCACCTCTGGAACTTCGAAAGGGTCCTTCACACCCTTGGTGCAAATCAAGAAGTTCCCCGACCTAGCCGTCTCCACTCGAGAGGAATCACGAGGGTCCCGCCCACATCCAGAGGAGCCCCGTTTCCGCCTCGTAGCTCGAGATGAGGGATCCTTTCCCTGCTTCGTCGGGAAAGAGTTCCCGGCGTTCCCGTCGCATCTCAAGAGGAGGCCCTCTCAACAGGAACGGCGAGAGGAACTCCAGGGTCGTGCCACCATTCCAAGAGTCCCCCAGATGTCTCAGTCCATTCCAGAGGAACCGCTTTTCCCTTCACCGGCTCGTCTTTCACGCCGAGGATCGACTCCCACCAAGGTGGCACGTGGCACAGCCCTGTGGGAAAGCCTCGCGGGAAAGCCTCGAGGGACAGCCTCGAGGGAAAGCCACAGATCCCTTGATCCACGTGACAGGAAGCGTGACACTACTGCTGCAGCTCGGGAGGAAAGCGCACGTGCATGCCCCCACTCGAGACGAGGCCTGACTCCCCTGGGGAGACTCAGAAGCACCCCAAGATCCATGGCAACACTGGAGAGGAATCCTCAGGTTCCGGCCCCGACTCCACACAAGGACTGAGGCCCCGGCATGGACGGGAGAGGAATCCCGAGAGGTCCCCTAGCAACTCGCATGGGGACTGGCCTTTCCTGAGGCCACCAGAGCGGGTCCCTGAGGTCGCCGTCGTAACTCGAGAAGACCTGCCGCAACTCGAGAAAATCCAGGAGGTTCTCCCCTCCAGGCGAGATGAGGCCCATTTCTGCTGAGGCGTCTCGAGGCTGATCACACCTCACCTCTGGAACTTCGAAAGGGTCCTTCACACCCTTGGTGCAAATCAAGAAGTTCCCCGACCTAGCCGTCTCCACTCGAGAGGAATCACGAGGTTCCCGCCCACATCCAGAGGAGCCCCGTTTCCGCCTCGTAGCTCGAGATGAGGGATCCTTTCCCTGCTTCGTCGGGAAAGAGTTCCCGGCGTTCCCGTCGCATCTCAAGAGGAGACCCTCTCAACAGGAACGGCGAGAGGAACTCCAGGGTCGTGCCACCATTCCAAGAGTCCCCCAGATGTCTCAGTCCATTCCAGAGGAACCTCTTTTCCCTTCACCGGCTCGTCTTTCACGCCGAGGATTGACTCACACCAAGGTGGCCCGTGGCACAGCCCTGTGGGAAAGCCTCGTGGGAAAGCCTCGAGGGACAGCCTCGAGGGAAAGCCACAGATCCCTTGATCCACGTGACAGGAAGCGTGACACTACTGCTGCAGCTCGGGAGGAAAGCGCACGTGCATGCCCCCACTCGAGACGAGGCCTGACTCCCCTGGGGAGACTCAGAAGCACCCCAAGATCCATGGCAACACTGGAGAGGAATCCTCAGGTTCCGGCCCCGACTCCACACAAGGACTGAGGCCCCGACATGGACGGGAGAGGAATCCCGAGAGGTCCCCTAGCAACTCGCATGGGGACTGGCCTTTCCTGAGGCCACCAGAGCGGGTCCCTGAGGTCCCCGTCGTAACTCGAGAAGACCTGCCGCAACTCGAGAAAATCCAGGAGGTTCTCCCCTCCAGGCGAGATGAGGCCCATTTCCGCTGAGGCGTCTCGAGGCTGATCACACCTCACCTCTGGAACTTCGAAAGGGTCCTTCACACCCTTGGTGCAAATCAAGAAGTTCCCCGACCTAGCCGTCTCCACTCGAGAGGAATCACGAGGGTCCCGCCCACATCCAGAGGAGCCCCGTTTCCGCCTCGTAGCTCGAGATGAGGGATCCTTTCCCTGCTTCGTCGGGAAAGAGTTCCCGGCGTTCCCGTCGCATCTCAAGAGGAGGCCCTCTCAACAGGAACGGCGAGAGGAACTCCAGGGTCGTGCCACCATTCCAAGAGTCCCCCAGATGTTTCAGTCCATTCCAGAGGAACCTCTTTTCCCTTCACCGGCTCGTCTTTCACGCCGAGGATCGACTCCCACCAAGGTGGCACGTGGCACAGCCCTGTGGGAAAGCCTCGCGGGAAAGCCTCGAGGTACAGCCTCGAGGGAAAGCCACAGATCCCTTGATCCACGTGACAGGAAGCGTGACACTACTGCTGCAGCTCGGGAGGAAAGCGCACGTGCATGCCCCCACTCGAGATGAGGCCTGACTCCCCTGGGGAGACTCAGAAGCACCCCAAGATCCATGGCAACACTGGAGAGGAATCCTCAGGTTCCGGCCCCGACTCCACACAAGGACTGAGGCCCCGGCATGGACGGGAGAGGAATCCCGAGAGGTCCCCTAGCAACTCGCATGGGGACTGGCCTTTCCTGAGGCCACCAGAGCGGGTCCCTGAGGTCGCTGTCGTAACTCGAGAAGACCTGCCGCAACTCGAGAAAATCCAGGAGGTTCTCCCCTCCAGGCGAGATGAGGCCCATTTCCGCTGAGGCGTCTCGAGGCTGATCACACCTCACCTCTGGAACTTCGAAAGGGTCCTTCACACCCTTGGTGCAAATCAAGAAGTTCCCCGACCTAGCCGTCTCCACTCGAGAGGAATCACGAGGGTCCCGCCCACATCCAGAGGAGCCCCGTTTCCGCCTCGTAGCTCGAGATGAGGGATCCTTTCCCTGCTTCGTCGGGAAAGAGTTCCCGGCGTTCCCGTCGCATCTCAAGAGGAGACCCTCTCAACAGGAACGGCGAGAGGAACTCCAGGGTCGTGCCACCATTCCAAGAGTCCCCCAGATGTCTCAGTCCATTCCAGAGGAACCTCTTTTCCCTTCACCGGCTCGTCTTTCACGCCGAGGATCGACTCACACCAAGGTGGCCCGTGGCACAGCCCTGTGGGAAAGCCTCGTGGGAAAGCCTCGAGGGACAGCCTCGAGGGAAAGCCACAGATCCCTTGATCCACGTGACAGGAAGCGTGACACTACTGCTGCAGCTCGGGAGGAAAGCGCACGTGCATGCCCCCACTCGAGACGAGGCCTGACTCCCCTGGGGAGACTCAGAAGCACCCCAAGATCCATGGCAACACTGGAGAGGAATCCTCAGGTTCCGGCCCCGACTCCACACAAGGACTGAGGCCCCGACATGGACGGGAGAGGAATCCCGAGAGGTCCCCTAGCAACTCGCATGGGGACTGGCCTTTCCTGAGGCCACCAGAGCGGGTCCCTGAGGTCCCCGTCGTAACTCGAGAAGACCTGCCGCAACTCGAGAAAATCCAGGAGGTTCTCCCCTCCAGGCGAGATGAGGCCCATTTCCGCTGAGGCGTCTCGAGGCTGATCACACCTCACCTCTGGAACTTCGAAAGGGTCCTTCACACCCTTGGTGCAAATCAAGAAGTTCCCCGACCTAGCCGTCTCCACTCGAGAGGAATCACGAGGGTCCCGCCCACATCCAGAGGAGCCCCGTTTCCGCCTCGTAGCTCGAGATGAGGGATCCTTTCCCTGCTTCGTCGGGAAAGAGTTCCCGGCGTTCCCGTCGCATCTCAAGAGGAGGCCCTCTCAACAGGAACGGCGAGAGGAACTCCAGGGTCGTGCCACCATTCCAAGAGTCCCCCAGATGTTTCAGTCCATTCCAGAGGAACCTCTTTTCCCTTCACCGGCTCGTCTTTCACGCCGAGGATCGACTCCCACCAAGGTGGCACGTGGCACAGCCCTGTGGGAAAGCCTCGCGGGAAAGCCTCGAGGTACAGCCTCGAGGGAAAGCCACAGATCCCTTGATCCACGTGACAGGAAGCGTGACACTACTGCTGCAGCTCGGGAGGAAAGCGCACGTGCATGCCCCCACTCGAGATGAGGCCTGACTCCCCTGGGGAGACTCAGAAGCACCCCAAGATCCATGGCAACACTGGAGAGGAATCCTCAGGTTCCGGCCCCGACTCCACACAAGGACTGAGGCCCCGGCATGGACGGGAGAGGAATCCCGAGAGGTCCCCTAGCAACTCGCATGGGGACTGGCCTTTCCTGAGGCCACCAGAGCGGGTCCCTGAGGTCGCCGTCGTAACTCGAGAAGACCTGCCGCAACTCGAGAAAATCCAGGAGGTTCTCCCCTCCAGGCGAGATGAGGCCCATTTCCGCTGAGGCGTCTCGAGGCTGATCACACCTCACCTCTGGAACTTCGAAAGGGTCCTTCACACCCTTGGTGCAAATCAAGAAGTTCCCCGACCTAGCCGTCTCCACTCGAGAGGAATCACGAGGGTCCCGCCCACATCCAGAGGAGCCCCGTTTCCGCCTCGTAGCTCGAGATGAGGGATCCTTTCCCTGCTTCGTCGGGAAAGAGTTCCCGGCGTTCCCGTCGCATCTCAAGAGGAGACCCTCTCAACAGGAACGGCGAGAGGAATTCCAGGTTCGTGCCACCATTCCAAGAGTCCCCCAGATGTCTCAGTCCATTCCAGAGGAACCTCTTTTCCCTTCACCGGCTCGTCTTTCACGCCGAGGATCGACTCACACCAAGGTGGCCCGTGGCACAGCCCTGTGGGAAAGCCTCGTGGGAAAGCCTCGAGGGACAGCCTCGAGGGAAAGCCACAGATCCCTTGATCCACGTGACAGGAAGCGTGACACTACTGCTGCAGCTCGGGAGGAAAGCGCACGTGCATGCCCCCACTCGAGACGAGGCCTGACTCCCCTGGGGAGACTCAGAAGCACCCCAAGATCCATGGCAACACTGGAGAGGAATCCTCAGGTTCCGGCCCCGACTCCACACAAGGACTGAGGCCCCGGCATGGACGGGAGAGGAATCCCGAGAGGTCCCCTAGCAACTCGCATGGGGACTGGCCTTTCCTGAGGCCACCAGAGCGGGTCCCTGAGGTCCCCGTCGTAACTCGAGAAGACCTGCCGCAACTCGAGAAAATCCAGGAGGTTCTCCCCTCCAGGCGAGATGAGGCCCATTTCCGCTGAGGCGTCTCGAGGCTGATCACACCTCACCTCTGGAACTTCGAAAGGGTCCTTCACACCCTTGGTGCAAATCAAGAAGTTCCCCGACCTAGCCGTCTCCACTCGAGAGGAATCACGAGGGTCCCGCCCACATCCAGAGGAGCCCCGTTTCCGCCTCGTAGCTCGAGATGAGGGATCCTTTCCCTGCTTCGTCGGGAAAGAGTTCCCGGCGTTCCCGTCGCATCTCAAGAGGAGGCCCTCTCAACAGGAACGGCGAGAGGAACTCCAGGGTCGTGCCACCATTCCAAGAGTCCCCCAGATGTTTCAGTCCATTCCAGAGGAACCTCTTTTCCCTTCACCGGCTCGTCTTTCACGCCGAGGATCGACTCCCACCAAGGTGGCACGTGGCACAGCCCTGTGGGAAAGCCTCGCGGGAAAGCCTCGAGGGACAGCCTCGAGGGAAAGCCACAGATCCCTTGATCCACGTGACAGGAAGCGTGACACTACTGCTGCAGCTCGGGAGGAAAGCGCACGTGCATGCCCCCACTCGAGATGAGGCCTGACTCCCCTGGGGAGACTCAGAAGCACCCCAAGATCCATGGCAACACTGGAGAGGAATCCTCAGGTTCCGGCCCCGACTCCACACAAGGACTGAGGCCCCGGCATGGACGGGAGAGGAATCCCGAGAGGTCCCCTAGCAACTCGCATGGGGACTGGCCTTTCCTGAGGCCACCAGAGCGGGTCCCTGAGGTCCCCGTCGTAACTCGAGAAGACCTGCCGCAACTCGAGAAAATCCAGGAGGTTCTCCCCTCCAGGCGAGATGAGGCCCATTTCCGCTGAGGCGTCTCGAGGCTGATCAGACCTCACCTCTGGAACTTCGAAAGGGTCCTTCACACCCTTGGTGCAAATCAAGAAGTTCCCCGACCTAGCCGTCTCCACTCGAGAGGAATCACGAGGGTCCCGCCCACATCCAGAGGAGCCCCGTTTCCGCCTCGTAGCTCGAGATGAGGGATCCTTTCCCTGCTTCGTCGGGAAAGAGTTCCCGGCGTTCCCGTCGCATCTCAAGAGGAGGCCCTCTCAACAGGAACGGCGAGAGGAACTCCAGGGTCGTGCCACCATTCCAAGAGTCCCCCAGATGTCTCAGTCCATTCCAGAGGAACCTCTTTTCCCTTCACCGGCTCCTCTTTCACGCCGAGGATCGACTCCCACCAAGGTGGAACGTGGCACAGCCCTGTGGGAAAGCCTCGTGGGAAAGCCTCGACGGACAGCCTCGAGGGAAAGCCACAGATCCCTTGATCCACGTGACAGGAAGCGTGACACTACTGCTGCAGCTCGGGAGGAAAGCGCACGTGCATGCCCCCACTCGAGACGAGGCCTGACTCCCCTGGGGAGACTCAGAAGCACCCCAAGATCCATGGCAACACTGGAGAGGAATCCTCAGGTTCCGGCCCCGACTCCACACAAGGACTGAGGCCCCGGCATGGACGGGAGAGGAATCCCGAGAGGTCCCCTAGCAACTCGCATGGGGACTGGCCTTTCCTGAGGCCACCAGAGCGGGTCCCTGAGGTCCCCGTCGTAACTCGAGAAGACCTGCCGCAACTCGAGAAAATCCAGGAGGTTCTCCCCTCCAGGCGAGATGAGGCCCATTTCCGCTGAGGCGTCTCGAGGCTGATCACACCTCACCTCTGGAACTTCGAAAGGGTCCTTCACACCCTTGGTGCAAATCAAGAAGTTCCCCGACCTAGCCGTCTCCACTCGAGAGGAATCACGAGGGTCCCGCCCACATCCAGAGGAGCCCCGTTTCCGCCTCGTAGCTCGAGATGAGGGATCCTTTCCCTGCTTCGTCGGGAAAGAGTTCCCGGCGTTCCCGTCGCATCTCAAGAGGAGACCCTCTCAACAGGAACGGCGAGAGGAATTCCAGGTTCGTGCCACCATTCCAAGAGTCCCCCAGATGTCTCAGTCCATTCCAGAGGAACCTCTTTTCCCTTCACCGGCTCGTCTTTCACGCCGAGGATCGACTCACACCAAGGTGGCCCGTGGCACAGCCCTGTGGGAAAGCCTCGTGGGAAAGCCTCGAGGGACAGCCTCGAGGGAAAGCCACAGATCCCTTGATCCACGTGACAGGAAGCGTGACACTACTGCTGCAGCTCGGGAGGAAAGCGCACGTGCATGCCCCCACTCGAGACGAGGCCTGACTCCCCTGGGGAGACTCAGAAGCACCCCAAGATCCATGGCAACACTGGAGAGGAATCCTCAGGTTCCGGCCCCGACTCCACACAAGGACTGAGGCCCCGACATGGACGGGAGAGGAATCCCGAGAGGTCCCCTAGCAACTCGCATGGGGACTGGCCTTTCCTGAGGCCACCAGAGCGGGTCCCTGAGGTCCCCGTCGTAACTCGAGAAGACCTGCCGCAACTCGAGAAAATCCAGGAGGTTCTCCCCTCCAGGCGAGATGAGGCCCATTTCCGCTGAGGCGTCTCGAGGCTGATCACACCTCACCTCTGGAACTTCGAAAGGGTCCTTCACACCCTTGGTGCAAATCAAGAAGTTCCCCGACCTAGCCGTCTCCACTCGAGAGGAATCACGAGGGTCCCGCCCACATCCAGAGGAGCCCCGTTTCCGCCTCGTAGCTCGAGATGAGGGATCCTTTCCCTGCTTCGTCGGGAAAGAGTTCCCGGCGTTCCCGTCGCATCTCAAGAGGAGGCCCTCTCAACAGGAACGGCGAGAGGAACTCCAGGGTCGTGCCACCATTCCAAGAGTCCCCCAGATGTTTCAGTCCATTCCAGAGGAACCTCTTTTCCCTTCACCGGCTCGTCTTTCACGCCGAGGATCGACTCCCACCAAGGTGGCACGTGGCACAGCCCTGTGGGAAAGCCTCGCGGGAAAGCCTCGAGGTACAGCCTCGAGGGAAAGCCACAGATCCCTTGATCCACGTGACAGGAAGCGTGACACTACTGCTGCAGCTCGGGAGGAAAGCGCACGTGCATGCCCCCACTCGAGATGAGGCCTGACTCCCCTGGGGAGACTCAGAAGCACCCCAAGATCCATGGCAACACTGGAGAGGAATCCTCAGGTTCCGGCCCCGACTCCACACAAGGACTGAGGCCCCGGCATGGACGGGAGAGGAATCCCGAGAGGTCCCCTAGCAACTCGCATGGGGACTGGCCTTTCCTGAGGCCACCAGAGCGGGTCCCTGAGGTCCCCGTCGTAACTCGAGAAGACCTGCCGCAACTCGAGAAAATCCAGGAGGTTCTCCCCTCCAGGCGAGATGAGGCCCATTTCCGCTGAGGCGTCTCGAGGCTGATCAGACCTCACCTCTGGAACTTCGAAAGGGTCCTTCACACCCTTGGTGCAAATCAAGAAGTTCCCCGACCTAGCCGTCTCCACTCGAGAGGAATCACGAGGGTCCCGCCCACATCCAGAGGAGCCCCGTTTCCGCCTCGTAGCTCGAGATGAGGGATCCTTTCCCTGCTTCGTCGGGAAAGAGTTCCCGGCGTTCCCGTCGCATCTCAAGAGGAGGCCCTCTCAACAGGAACGGCGAGAGGAACTCCAGGGTCGTGCCACCATTCCAAGAGTCCCCCAGATGTCTCAGTCCATTCCAGAGGAACCTCTTTTCCCTTCACCGGCTCCTCTTTCACGCCGAGGATCGACTCCCACCAAGGTGGAACGTGGCACAGCCCTGTGGGAAAGCCTCGTGGGAAAGCCTCGACGGACAGCCTCGAGGGAAAGCCACAGATCCCTTGATCCACGTGACAGGAAGCGTGACACTACTGCTGCAGCTCGGGAGGAAAGCGCACGTGCATGCCCCCACTCGAGACGAGGCCTGACTCCCCTGGGGAGACTCAGAAGCACCCCAAGATCCATGGCAACACTGGAGAGGAATCCTCAGGTTCCGGCCCCGACTCCACACAAGGACTGAGGCCCCGACATGGACGGGAGAGGAATCCCGAGAGGTCCCCTAGCAACTCGCATGGGGACTGGCCTTTCCTGAGGCCACCAGAGCGGGTCCCTGAGGTCCCCGTCGTAACTCGAGAAGACCTGCCGCAACTCGAGAAAATCCAGGAGGTTCTCCCCTCCAGGCGAGATGAGGCCCATTTCCGCTGAGGCGTCTCGAGGCTGATCACACCTCACCTCTGGAACTTCGAAAGGGTCCTTCACACCCTTGGTGCAAATCAAGAAGTTCCCCGACCTAGCCGTCTCCACTCGAGAGGAATCACGAGGGTCCCGCCCACATCCAGAGGAGCCCCGTTTCCGCCTCGTAGCTCGAGATGAGGGATCCTTTCCCTGCTTCGTCGGGAAAGAGTTCCCGGCGTTCCCGTCGCATCTCAAGAGGAGGCCCTCTCAACAGGAACGGCGAGAGGAACTCCAGGGTCGTGCCACCATTCCAAGAGTCCCCCAGATGTTTCAGTCCATTCCAGAGGAACCTCTTTTCCCTTCACCGGCTCGTCTTTCACGCCGAGGATCGACTCCCACCAAGGTGGCACGTGGCACAGCCCTGTGGGAAAGCCTCGCGGGAAAGCCTCGAGGTACAGCCTCGAGGGAAAGCCACAGATCCCTTGATCCACGTGACAGGAAGCGTGACACTACTGCTGCAGCTCGGGAGGAAAGCGCACGTGCATGCCCCCACTCGAGATGAGGCCTGACTCCCCTGGGGAGACTCAGAAGCACCCCAAGATCCATGGCAACACTGGAGAGGAATCCTCAGGTTCCGGCCCCGACTCCACACAAGGACTGAGGCCCCGGCATGGACGGGAGAGGAATCCCGAGAGGTCCCCTAGCAACTCGCATGGGGACTGGCCTTTCCTGAGGCCACCAGAGCGGGTCCCTGAGGTCGCCGTCGTAACTCGAGAAGACCTGCCGCAACTCGAGAAAATCCAGGAGGTTCTCCCCTCCAGGCGAGATGAGGCCCATTTCCGCTGAGGCGTCTCGAGGCTGATCACACCTCACCTCTGGAACTTCGAAAGGGTCCTTCACACCCTTGGTGCAAATCAAGAAGTTCCCCGACCTAGCCGTCTCCACTCGAGAGGAATCACGAGGGTCCCGCCCACATCCAGAGGAGCCCCGTTTCCGCCTCGTAGCTCGAGATGAGGGATCCTTTCCCTGCTTCGTCGGGAAAGAGTTCCCGGCGTTCCCGTCGCATCTCAAGAGGAGACCCTCTCAACAGGAACGGCGAGAGGAACTCCAGGGTCGTGCCACCATTCCAAGAGTCCCCCAGATGTCTCAGTCCATTCCAGAGGAACCTCTTTTCCCTTCACCGGCTCGTCTTTCACGCCGAGGATCGACTCACACCAAGGTGGCCCGTGGCACAGCCCTGTGGGAAAGCCTCGTGGGAAAGCCTCGAGGGACAGCCTCGAGGGAAAGCCACAGATCCCTTGATCCACGTGACAGGAAGCGTGACACTACTGCTGCAGCTCGGGAGGAAAGCGCACGTGCATGCCCCCACTCGAGACGAGGCCTGACTCCCCTGGGGAGACTCAGAAGCACCCCAAGATCCATGGCAACACTGGAGAGGAATCCTCAGGTTCCGGCCCCGACTCCACACAAGGACTGAGGCCCCGACATGGACGGGAGAGGAATCCCGAGAGGTCCCCTAGCAACTCGCATGGGGACTGGCCTTTCCTGAGGCCACCAGAGCGGGTCCCTGAGGTCCCCGTCGTAACTCGAGAAGACCTGCCGCAACTCGAGAAAATCCAGGAGGTTCTCCCCTCCAGGCGAGATGAGGCCCATTTCCGCTGAGGCGTCTCGAGGCTGATCACACCTCACCTCTGGAACTTCGAAAGGGTCCTTCACACCCTTGGTGCAAATCAAGAAGTTCCCCGACCTAGCCGTCTCCACTCGAGAGGAATCACGAGGGTCCCGCCCACATCCAGAGGAGCCCCGTTTCCGCCTCGTAGCTCGAGATGAGGGATCCTTTCCCTGCTTCGTCGGGAAAGAGTTCCCGGCGTTCCCGTCGCATCTCAAGAGGAGGCCCTCTCAACAGGAACGGCGAGAGGAACTCCAGGGTCGTGCCACCATTCCAAGAGTCCCCCAGATGTTTCAGTCCATTCCAGAGGAACCTCTTTTCCCTTCACCGGCTCGTCTTTCACGCCGAGGATCGACTCCCACCAAGGTGGCACGTGGCACAGCCCTGTGGGAAAGCCTCGCGGGAAAGCCTCGAGGTACAGCCTGGAGGGAAAGCCACAGATCCCTTGATCCACGTGACAGGAAGCGTGACACTACTGCTGCAGCTCGGGAGGAAAGCACACGTGCATGCCCCCACTCGAGATGAGGCCTGACTCCCCTGGGGAGACTCAGAAGCACCCCAAGATCCATGGCAACACTGGAGAGGAATCCTCAGGTTCCGGCCCCGACTCCACACAAGGACTGAGGCCCCGGCATGGACGGGAGAGGAATCCCGAGAGGTCCCCTAGCAACTCGCATGGGGACTGGCCTTTCCTGAGGCCACCAGAGCGGGTCCCTGAGGTCCCCGTCGTAACTCGAGAAGACCTGCCGCAACTCGAGAAAATCCAGGAGGTTCTCCCCTCCAGGCGAGATGAGGCCCATTTCCGCTGAGGCGTCTCGAGGCTGATCAGACCTCACCTCTGGAACTTCGAAAGGGTCCTTCACACCCTTGGTGCAAATCAAGAAGTTCCCCGACCTAGCCGTCTCCACTCGAGAGGAATCACGAGGGTCCCGCCCACATCCAGAGGAGCCCCGTTTCCGCCTCGTAGCTCGAGATGAGGGATCCTTTCCCTGCTTCGTCGGGAAAGAGTTCCCGGCGTTCCCGTCGCATCTCAAGAGGAGGCCCTCTCAACAGGAACGGCGAGAGGAACTCCAGGGTCGTGCCACCATTCCAAGAGTCCCCCAGATGTCTCAGTCCATTCCAGAGGAACCTCTTTTCCCTTCACCGGCTCCTCTTTCACGCCGAGGATCGACTCCCACCAAGGTGGAACGTGGCACAGCCCTGTGGGAAAGCCTCGTGGGAAAGCCTCGACGGACAGCCTCGAGGGAAAGCCACAGATCCCTTGATCCACGTGACAGGAAGCGTGACACTACTGCTGCAGCTCGGGAGGAAAGCGCACGTGCATGCCCCCACTCGAGACGAGGCCTGACTCCCCTGGGGAGACTCAGAAGCACCCCAAGATCCATGGCAACACTGGAGAGGAATCCTCAGGTTCCGGCCCCGACTCCACACAAGGACTGAGGCCCCGACATGGACGGGAGAGGAATCCCGAGAGGTCCCCTAGCAACTCGCATGGGGACTGGCCTTTCCTGAGGCCACCAGAGCGGGTCCCTGAGGTCCCCGTCGTAACTCGAGAAGACCTGCCGCAACTCGAGAAAATCCAGGAGGTTCTCCCCTCCAGGCGAGATGAGGCCCATTTCCGCTGAGGCGTCTCGAGGCTGATCACACCTCACCTCTGGAACTTCGAAAGGGTCCTTCACACCCTTGGTGCAAATCAAGAAGTTCCCCGACCTAGCCGTCTCCACTCGAGAGGAATCACGAGGGTCCCGCCCACATCCAGAGGAGCCCCGTTTCCGCCTCGTAGCTCGAGATGAGGGATCCTTTCCCTGCTTCGTCGGGAAAGAGTTCCCGGCGTTCCCGTCGCATCTCAAGAGGAGGCCCTCTCAACAGGAACGGCGAGAGGAACTCCAGGGTCGTGCCACCATTCCAAGAGTCCCCCAGATGTTTCAGTCCATTCCAGAGGAACCTCTTTTCCCTTCACCGGCTCGTCTTTCACGCCGAGGATCGACTCCCACCAAGGTGGCACGTGGCACAGCCCTGTGGGAAAGCCTCGCGGGAAAGCCTCGAGGTACAGCCTCGAGGGAAAGCCACAGATCCCTTGATCCACGTGACAGGAAGCGTGACACTACTGCTGCAGCTCGGGAGGAAAGCGCACGTGCATGCCCCCACTCGAGATGAGGCCTGACTCCCCTGGGGAGACTCAGAAGCACCCCAAGATCCATGGCAACACTGGAGAGGAATCCTCAGGTTCCGGCCCCGACTCCACACAAGGACTGAGGCCCCGGCATGGACGGGAGAGGAATCCCGAGAGGTCCCCTAGCAACTCGCATGGGGACTGGCCTTTCCTGAGGCCACCAGAGCGGGTCCCTGAGGTCCCCGTCGTAACTCGAGAAGACCTGCCGCAACTCGAGAAAATCCAGGAGGTTCTCCCCTCCAGGCGAGATGAGGCCCATTTCCGCTGAGGCGTCTCGAGGCTGATCACACCTCACCTCTGGAACTTCGAAAGGGTCCTTCACACCCTTGGTGCAAATCAAGAAGTTCCCCGACCTAGCCGTCTCCACTCGAGAGGAATCACGAGGGTCCCGCCCACATCCAGAGGAGCCCCGTTTCCGCCTCGTAGCTCGAGATGAGGGATCCTTTCCCTGCTTCGTCGGGAAAGAGTTCCCGGCGTTCCCGTCGCATCTCAAGAGGAGGCCCTCTCAACAGGAACGGCGAGAGGAACTCCAGGGTCGTGCCACCATTCCAAGAGTCCCCCAGATGTCTCAGTCCATTCCAGAGGAACCTCTTTTCCCTTCACCGGCTCGTCTTTCACGCCGAGGATCGACTCACACCAAGGTGGCACGTGGCACAGCCCTGTGGGAAAGCCTCGTGGGAAAGCCTCGAGGGACAGCCTCGAGGGAAAGCCACAGATCCCTTGATCCACGTGACAGGAAGCGTGACACTACTGCTGCAGCTCGGGAGGAAAGCGCACGTGCATGCCCCCACTCGAGACGAGGCCTGACTCCCCTGGGGAGACTCAGAAGCACCCCAAGATCCATGGCAACACTGGAAAGGAATCCTCAGGTTCCGGCCCCGACTCCACACAAGGACTGAGGCCCTGGCATGGACGGGAGAGGAATCCCGAGAGGTCCACTAGCAACTCGCATGGGGACTGGCCTTTCCTGAGGCCACCAGAGCGGGTCCCTGAGGTCGCCGTCGTAACTCGAGAAGACCTGCCGCAACTCGAGAAAATCCAGGAGGTTCTCCCCTCCAGGCGAGATGAGGCCCATTTCCGCTGAGGCGTCTCGAGGCTGATCACACCTCACCTCTGGAACTTCGAAAGGGTCCTTCACACCCTTGGTGCAAATCAAGAAGTTCCCCGACCTAGCCGTCTCCACTCGAGAGGAATCACGAGGGTCCCGCCCACATCCAGAGGAGCCCCGTTTCCGCCTCGTAGCTCGAGATGAGGGATCCTTTCCCTGCTTCGTCGGGAAAGAGTTCCCGGCGTTCCCGTCGCATCTCAAGAGGAGGCCCTCTGAACAGGAACGGCGAGAGGAACTCCAGGGTCGTGCCACCATTCCAAGAGTCCCCCAGATGTCTCAGTCCATTCCAGAGGAACCTCTTTTCCCTTCACCGGCTCGTCTTTCACGCCGAGGATCGACTCCCACCAAGGTGGAACGTGGCACAGCCCTGTGGGAAAGCCTCGTGGGAAAGCCTCGACGGACAGCCTCGAGGGAAAGCCACAGATCCCTTGATCCACGTGACAGGAAGCGTGACACTACTGCTGCAGCTCGGGAGGAAAGCGCACGTGCATGCCCCCACTCGAGACGAGGCCTGACTCCCCTGGGGAGACTCAGAAGCACCCCAAGATCCATGGCAACACTGGAGAGGAATCCTCAGGTTCCGGCCCCGACTCCACACAAGGACTGAGGCCCCGGCATGGACGGGAGAGGAATCCCGAGAGGTCCCCTAGCAACTCGCATGGGGACTGGCCTTTCCTGTGGCCACCAGAGCGGGTCCCTGAGGTCGCCGTCGTAACTCGAGAAGACCTGCCGCAACTCGAGAAAATCCAGGAGGTTCTCCCCTCCAGGCGAGATGAGGCCCATTTCCGCTGAGGCGTCTCGAGGCTGATCACACCTCACCTCTGGAACTTCGAAAGGGTCCTTCACACCCTTGGTGCAAATCAAGAAGTTCCCCGACCTAGCCGTCTCCACTCGAGAGGAATCACGAGGGTCCCGCCCACATCGAGAGGAGCCCCGTTTCCGCCTCGTAGCTCGAGATGAGGGATCCTTTCCCTGCTTCGTCGGGAAAGAGTTCCCGGCGTTCCCGTCGCATCTCAAGAGGAGGCCCTCTCAACAGGAACGGCGAGAGGAACTCCAGGGTCGTGCCACCATTCCAAGAGTCCCCCAGATGTCTCAGTCCATTCCAGAGGAACCTCTTTTCCCTTCACCGGCTCGTCTTTCACGCCGAGGATCGACTCCCACCAAGGTGGCACGTGGCACAGCCCTGTGGGAAAGCCTCGTGGGAAAGCCTCGACGGACAGCCTCGAGGGAAAGCCACAGATCCCTTGATCCACGTGACAGGAAGCGTGACACTACTGCTGCAGCTCGGGAGGAAAGCGCACGTGCATGCCCCCACTCGAGACGAGGCCTGACTCCCCTGGGGAGACTCAGAAGCACCCCAAGATCCATGGCAACACTGGAGAGGAATCCTCAGGTTCCGGCCCCGACTCCACACAAGGACTGAGGCCCCGGCATGGACGGGAGAGGAATCCCGAGAGGTCCCCTAGCAACTCGCATGGGGACTGGCCTTTCCTGAGGCCACCAGAGCGGGTCCCTGAGGTCCCCGTCGTAACTCGAGAAGACCTGCCGCAACTCGAGAAAATCCAGGAGGTTCTCCCCTCCAGGCGAGATGAGGCCCATTTCCGCTGAGGCGTCTCGAGGCTGATCACACCTCACCTCTGGAACTTCGAAAGGGTCCTTCACACCCTTGGTGCAAATCAAGAAGTTCCCCGACCTAGCCGTCTCCACTCGAGAGGAATCACGAGGGTCCCGCCCACATCCAGAGGAGCCCCGTTTCCGCCTCGTAGCTCGAGATGAGGGATCCTTTCCCTGCTTCGTCGGGAAAGAGTTCCCGGCGTTCCCGTCGCATCTCAAGAGGAGGCCCTCTCAACAGGAACGGCGAGAGGAACTCCAGGGTCGTGCCACCATTCCAAGAGTCCCCCAGATGTCTCAGTCCATTCCAGAGGAACCTCTTTTCCCTTCACCGGCTCCTCTTTCACGCCGAGGATCGACTCCCACCAAGGTGGCACGTGGCACAGCCCTGTGGGAAAGCCTCGTGGGAAAGCCTCGACGGACAGCCTCGAGGGAAAGCCACAGATCCCTTGATCCACGTGACAGGAAGCGTGACACTACTGCTGCAGCTCGGGAGGAAAGCGCACGTGCATGCCCCCACTCGAGACGAGGCCTGACTCCCCTGGGGAGACTCAGAAGCACCCCAAGATCCATGGCAACACTGGAGAGGAATCCTCAGGTTCCGGCCCCGACTCCACACAAGGACTGAGGCCCCGGCATGGACGGGAGAGGAATCCCGAGAGGTCCCCTAGCAACTCGCATGGGGACTGGCCTTTCCTGAGGCCACCAGAGCGGGTCCCTGAGGTCCCCGTCGTAACTCGAGAAGACCTGCCGCAACTCGAGAAAATCCAGGAGGTTCTCCCCTCCAGGCGAGATGAGGCCCATTTCCGCTGAGGCGTCTCGAGGCTGATCACACCTCACCTCTGGAACTTCGAAAGGGTCCTTCACACCCTTGGTGCAAATCAAGAAGTTCCCCGACCTAGCCGTCTCCACTCGAGAGGAATCACGAGGGTCCCGCCCACATCCAGAGGAGCCCCGTTTCCGCCTCGTAGCTCGAGATGAGGGATCCTTTCCCTGCTTCGTCGGGAAAGAGTTCCCGGCGTTCCCGTCGCATCTCAAGAGGAGGCCCTCTGAACAGGAACGGCGAGAGGAACTCCAGGGTCGTGCCACCATTCCAAGAGTCCCCCAGATGTCTCAGTCCATTCCAGAGGAACCTCTTTTCCCTTCACCGGCTCGTCTTTCACGCCGAGGATCGACTCCCACCAAGGTGGCACGTGGCACAGCCCTGTGGGAAAGCCTCGTGGGAAAGCCTCGACGGACAGCCTCGAGGGAAAGCCACAGATCCCTTGATCCACGTGACAGGAAGCGTGACACTACTGCTGCAGCTCGGGAGGAAAGCGCACGTGCATGCCCCCACTCGAGACGAGGCCTGACTCCCCTGGGGAGACTCAGAAGCACCCCAAGATCCATGGCAACACTGGAGAGGAATCCTCAGGTTCCGGCCCCGACTCCACACAAGGACTGAGGCCCCGGCATGGACGGGAGAGGAATCCCGAGAGGTCCCCTAGCAACTCGCATGGGGACTGGCCTTTCCTGAGGCCACCAGAGCGGGTCCCTGAGGTCGCCGTCGTAACTCGAGAAGACCTGCCGCAACTCGAGAAAATCCAGGAGGTTCTCCCCTCCAGGCGAGATGAGGCCCATTTCCGCTGAGGCGTCTCGAGGCTGATCACACCTCACCTCTGGAACTTCGAAAGGGTCCTTCACACCCTTGGTGCAAATCAAGAAGTTCCCCGACCTAGCCGTCTCCACTCGAGAGGAATCACGAGGGTCCCGCCCACATCCAGAGGAGCCCCGTTTCCGCCTCGTAGCTCGAGATGAGGGATCCTTTCCCTGCTTCGTCGGGAAAGAGTTCCCGGCGTTCCCGTCGCATCTCAAGAGGAGGCCCTCTGAACAGGAACGGCGAGAGGAACTCCAGGGTCGTGCCACCATTCCAAGAGTCCCCCAGATGTCTCAGTCCATTCCAGAGGAACCTCTTTTCCCTTCACCGGCTCGTCTTTCACGCCGAGGATCGACTCCCACCAAGGTGGCACGTGGCACAGCCCTGTGGGAAAGCCTCGTGGGAAAGCCTCGAGGGACAGCCTCGAGGGAAAGCCACAGATCCCTTGATCCACGTGACAGGAAGCGTGACACTACTGCTGCAGCTTGGGAGGAAAGCGCACGTGCATGCCCCCACTCGAGACGAGGCCTGACTCCCCTGGGGAGACTCAGAAGCACCCCAAGATCCATGGCAACACTGGAGAGGAATCCTCAGGTTCCGGCCCCGACTCCACACAAGGACTGAGGCCCCGGCATGGACGGGAGAGGAATCCCGAGAGGTCCCCTAGCAACTCGCATGGGGACTGGCCTTTCCTGAGGCCACCAGAGCGGGTCCCTGAGGTCCCCGTCGTAACTCGAGAAGACCTGCCGCAACTCGAGAAAATCCAGGAGGTTCTCCCCTCCAGGCGAGATGAGGCCCATTTCCGCTGAGGCGTCTCGAGGCTGATCACACCTCACCTCTGGAACTTCGAAAGGGTCCTTCACACCCTTGGTGCAAATCAAGAAGTTCCCCGACCTAGCCGTCTCCACTCGAGAGGAATCACGAGGGTCCCGCCCACATCCAGAGGAGCCCCGTTTCCGCCTCGTAGCTCGAGATGAGGGATCCTTTCCCTGCTTCGTCGGGAAAGAGTTCCCGGCGTTCCCGTCGCATCTCAAGAGGAGACCCTCTCAACAGGAACGGCGAGAGGAACTCCAGGGTCGTGCCAACATTCCAAGAGTCCCCCAGATGTCTCAGTCCATTCCAGAGGAACCCCTTTTCCCTTCACCGGCTCGTATTTCACGTCGAGGATCGACTCACACCAAGGTGGCACGTGGCACAGCCCTGTGGGAAAGCCTCGCGGGAAAGCCTCGAGGTACAGCCTCGAGGGAAAGCCACAGATCCCTTGATCCACGTGACAGGAAGCGTGACACTACTGCTGCAGCTCGGGAGGAAAGCGCACGTGCATGCCCCCACTCGAGATGAGGCCTGACTCCCCTGGGGAGACTCAGAAGCACCCCAAGATCCATGGCAACACTGGAGAGGAATCCTCAGGTTCCGGCCCCGACTCCACACAAGGACTGAGGCCCCGGCATGGACGGGAGAGGAATCCCGAGAGGTCCCCTAGCAACTCGCATGGGGACTGGCCTTTCCTGAGGCCACCAGAGCGGGTCCCTGAGGTCGCCGTCGTAACTCGAGAAGACCTGCCGCAACTCGAGAAAATCCAGGAGGTTCTCCCCTCCAGGCGAGATGAGGCCCATTTCCGCTGAGGCGTCTCGAGGCTGATCACACCTCACCTCTGGAACTTCGAAAGGGTCCTTCACACCCTTGGTGCAAATCAAGAAGTTCCCCGACCTAGCCGTCTCCACTCGAGAGGAATCACGAGGGTCCCGCCCACATCCAGAGGAGCCCCGTTTCCGCCTCGTAGCTCGAGATGAGGGATCCTTTCCCTGCTTCGTCGGGAAAGAGTTCCCGGCGTTCCCGTCGCATCTCAAGAGGAGGCCCTCTCAACAGGAACGGCGAGAGGAACTCCAGGGTCGTGCCACCATTCCAAGAGTCCCCCAGATGTCTCAGTCCATTCCAGAGGAACCTCTTTTCCCTTCACCGGCTCGTCTTTCACGCCGAGGATCGACTCCCACCAAGGTGGCACGTGGCACAGCCCTGTGGGAAAGCCTCGTGGGAAAGCCTCGACGGACAGCCTCGAGGGAAAGCCACAGATCCCTTGATCCACGTGACAGGAAGCGTGACACTACTGCTGCAGCTCGGGAGGAAAGCGCACGTGCATGCCCCCACTCGAGACGAGGCCTGACTCCCCTGGGGAGACTCAGAAGCACCCCAAGATCCATGGCAACACTGGAGAGGAATCCTCAGGTTCCGGCCCCGACTCCACACAAGGACTGAGGCCCTGGCATGGACGGGAGAGGAATCCCGAGAGGTCCCCTAGCAACTCGCATGGGGACTGGCCTTTCCTGAGGCCACCAGAGCGGGTCCCTGAGGTCGCCGTCGTAACTCGAGAAGACCTGCCGCAACTCGAGAAAATCCAGGAGGTTCTCCCCTCCAGGCGAGATGAGGCCCATTTCCGCTGAGGCGTCTCGAGGCTGATCAGACCTCACCTCTGGAACTTCGAAAGGGTCCTTCACACCCTTGGTGCAAATCAAGAAGTTCCCCGACCTAGCCGTCTCCACTCGAGAGGAATCACGAGGGTCCCGCCCACATCCAGAGGAGCCCCGTTTCCGCCTCGTAGCTCGAGATGAGGGATCCTTTCCCTGCTTCGTCGGGAAAGAGTTCCCGGCGTTCCCGTCGCATCTCAAGAGGAGGCCCTCTCAACAGGAACGGCGAGAGGAACTCCAGGGTCGTGCCACCATTCCAAGAGTCCCCCAGATGTCTCAGTCCATTCCAGAGGAACCTCTTTTCCCATCACCGGCTCGTCTTTCACGCCGAGGATCGACTCCCACCAAGGTGGCACGTGGCACAGCCCTGTGGGAAAGCCTCGTGGGAAAGCCTCGACGGACAGCCTCGAGGGAAAGCCACAGATCCCTTGATCCACGTGACAGGAAGCGTGACACTACTGCTGCAGCTCGGGAGGAAAGCGCACGTGCATGCCCCCACTCGAGACGAGGCCTGACTCCCCTGGGGAGACTCAGAAGCACCCCAAGATCCATGGCAACACTGGAGAGGAATCCTCAGGTTCCGGCCCCGACTCCACACAAGGACTGAGGCCCCGGCATGGACGGGAGAGGAATCCCGAGAGGTCCCCTAGCAACTCGCATGGGGACTGGCCTTTCCTGAGGCCACCAGAGCGGGTCCCTGAGGTCCCCGTCGTAACTCGAGAAGACCTGCCGCAACTCGAGAAAATCCAGGAGGTTCTCCCCTCCAGGCGAGATGAGGCCCATTTCCGCTGAGGCGTCTCGAGGCTGATCACACCTCACCTCTGGAACTTCGAAAGGGTCCTTCACACCCTTGGTGCAAATCAAGAAGTTCCCCGACCTAGCCGTCTCCACTCGAGAGGAATCACGAGGGTCCCGCCCACATCCAGAGGAGCCCCGTTTCCGCCTCGTAGCTCGAGATGAGGGATCCTTTCCCTGCTTCGTCGGGAAAGAGTTCCCGGCGTTCCCGTCGCATCTCAAGAGGAGACCCTCTCAACAGGAACGGCGAGAGGAACTCCAGGGTCGTGCCAACATTCCAAGAGTCCCCCAGATGTCTCAGTCCATTCCAGAGGAACCCCTTTTCCCTTCACCGGCTCGTATTTCACGTCGAGGATCGACTCACACCAAGGTGGCACGTGGCACAGCCCTGTGGGAAAGCCTCGCGGGAAAGCCTCGAGGTACAGCCTCGAGGGAAAGCCACAGATCCCTTGATCCACGTGACAGGAAGCGTGACACTACTGCTGCAGCTCGGGAGGAAAGCGCACGTGCATGCCCCCACTCGAGATGAGGCCTGACTCCCCTGGGGAGACTCAGAAGCACCCCAAGATCCATGGCAACACTGGAGAGGAATCCTCAGGTTCCGGCCCCGACTCCACACAAGGACTGAGGCCCCGGCATGGACGGGAGAGGAATCCCGAGAGGTCCCCTAGCAACTCGCATGGGGACTGGCCTTTCCTGAGGCCACCAGAGCGGGTCCCTGAGGTCGCCGTCGTAACTCGAGAAGACCTGCCGCAACTCGAGAAAATCCAGGAGGTTCTCCCCTCCAGGCGAGATGAGGCCCATTTCCGCTGAGGCGTCTCGAGGCTGATCACACCTCACCTCTGGAACTTCGAAAGGGTCCTTCACACCCTTGGTGCAAATCAAGAAGTTCCCCGACCTAGCCGTCTCCACTCGAGAGGAATCACGAGGGTCCCGCCCACATCCAGAGGAGCCCCGTTTCCGCCTCGTAGCTCGAGATGAGGGATCCTTTCCCTGCTTCGTCGGGAAAGAGTTCCCGGCGTTCCCGTCGCATCTCAAGAGGAGGCCCTCTCAACAGGAACGGCGAGAGGAACTCCAGGGTCGTGCCACCATTCCAAGAGTCCCCCAGATGTCTCAGTCCATTCCAGAGGAACCTCTTTTCCCTTCACCGGCTCGTCTTTCACGCCGAGGATCGACTCCCACCAAGGTGGCACGTGGCACAGCCCTGTGGGAAAGCCTCGTGGGAAAGCCTCGACGGACAGCCTCGAGGGAAAGCCACAGATCCCTTGATCCACGTGACAGGAAGCGTGACACTACTGCTGCAGCTCGGGAGGAAAGCGCACGTGCATGCCCCCACTCGAGACGAGGCCTGACTCCCCTGGGGAGACTCAGAAGCACCCCAAGATCCATGGCAACACTGGAGAGGAATCCTCAGGTTCCGGCCCCGACTCCACACAAGGACTGAGGCCCTGGCATGGACGGGAGAGGAATCCCGAGAGGTCCCCTAGCAACTCGCATGGGGACTGGCCTTTCCTGAGGCCACCAGAGCGGGTCCCTGAGGTCGCCGTCGTAACTCGAGAAGACCTGCCGCAACTCGAGAAAATCCAGGAGGTTCTCCCCTCCAGGCGAGATGAGGCCCATTTCCGCTGAGGCGTCTCGAGGCTGATCAGACCTCACCTCTGGAACTTCGAAAGGGTCCTTCACACCCTTGGTGCAAATCAAGAAGTTCCCCGACCTAGCCGTCTCCACTCGAGAGGAATCACGAGGGTCCCGCCCACATCCAGAGGAGCCCCGTTTCCGCCTCGTAGCTCGAGATGAGGGATCCTTTCCCTGCTTCGTCGGGAAAGAGTTCCCGGCGTTCCCGTCGCATCTCAAGAGGAGGCCCTCTGAACAGGAACGGCGAGAGGAACTCCAGGGTCGTGCCACCATTCCAAGAGTCCCCCAGATGTCTCAGTCCATTCCAGAGGAACCTCTTTTCCCTTCACCGGCTCGTCTTTCACGCCGAGGATCGACTCCCACCAAGGTGGAACGTGGCACAGCCCTGTGGGAAAGCCTCGTGGGAAAGCCTCGACGGACAGCCTCGAGGGAAAGCCACAGATCCCTTGATCCACGTGACAGGAAGCGTGACACTACTGCTGCAGCTCGGGAGGAAAGCGCACGTGCATGCCCCCACTCGAGACGAGGCCTGACTCCCCTGGGGAGACTCAGAAGCACCCCAAGATCCATGGCAACACTGGAGAGGAATCCTCAGGTTCCGGCCCCGACTCCACACAAGGACTGAGGCCCCGACATGGACGGGAGAGGAATCCCGAGAGGTCCCCTAGCAACTCGCATGGGGACTGGCCTTTCCTGAGGCCACCAGAGCGGGTCCCTGAGGTCCCCGTCGTAACTCGAGAAGACCTGCCGCAACTCGAGAAAATCCAGGAGGTTCTCCCCTCCAGGCGAGATGAGGCCCATTTCCGCTGAGGCGTCTCGAGGCTGATCACACCTCACCTCTGGAACTTCGAAAGGGTCCTTCACACCCTTGGTGCAAATCAAGAAGTTCCCCGACCTAGCCGTCTCCACTCGAGAGGAATCACGAGGGTCCCGCCCACATCCAGAGGAGCCCCGTTTCCGCCTCGTAGCTCGAGATGAGGGATCCTTTCCCTGCTTCGTCGGGAAAGAGTTCCCGGCGTTCCCGTCGCATCTCAAGAGGAGGCCCTCTCAACAGGAACGGCGAGAGGAACTCCAGGGTCGTGCCACCATTCCAAGAGTCCCCCAGATGTTTCAGTCCATTCCAGAGGAACCTCTTTTCCCTTCACCGGCTCGTCTTTCACGCCGAGGATCGACTCCCACCAAGGTGGCACGTGGCACAGCCCTGTGGGAAAGCCTCGCGGGAAAGCCTCGAGGTACAGCCTCGAGGGAAAGCCACAGATCCCTTGATCCACGTGACAGGAAGCGTGACACTACTGCTGCAGCTCGGGAGGAAAGCGCACGTGCATGCCCCCACTCGAGATGAGGCCTGACTCCCCTGGGGAGACTCAGAAGCACCCCAAGATCCATGGCAACACTGGAGAGGAATCCTCAGGTTCCGGCCCCGACTCCACACAAGGACTGAGGCCCCGGCATGGACGGGAGAGGAATCCCGAGAGGTCCCCTAGCAACTCGCATGGGGACTGGCCTTTCCTGAGGCCACCAGAGCGGGTCCCTGAGGTCCCCGTCGTAACTCGAGAAGACCTGCCGCAACTCGAGAAAATCCAGGAGGTTCTCCCCTCCAGGCGAGATGAGGCCCATTTCCGCTGAGGCGTCTCGAGGCTGATCACACCTCACCTCTGGAACTTCGAAAGGGTCCTTCACACCCTTGGTGCAAATCAAGAAGTTCCCCGACCTAGCCGTCTCCACTCGAGAGAAATCACGAGGGTCCCGCCCACATCCAGAGGAGCCCCGTTTCCGCCTCGTAGCTCGAGATGAGGGATCCTTTCCCTGCTTCGTCGGGAAAGAGTTCCCGGCGTTCCCGTCGCATCTCAAGAGGAGGCCCTCTCAACAGGAACGGCGAGAGGAACTCCAGGGTCGTGCCACCATTCCAAGAGTCCCCCAGATGTCTCAGTCCATTCCAGAGGAACCTCTTTTCCCTTCACCGGCTCGTCTTTCACGCCGAGGATCGACTCACACCAAGGTGGCACGTGGCACAGCCCTGTGGGAAAGCCTCGTGGGAAAGCCTCGACGGACAGCCTCGAGGGAAAGCCACAGATCCCTTGATCCACGTGACAGGAAGCGTGACACTACTGCTGCAGCTCGGGAGGAAAGCGCACGTGCATGCCCCCACTCGAGACGAGGCCTGACTCCCCTGGGGAGACTCAGAAGCACCCCAAGATCCATGGCAACACTGGAAAGGAATCCTCAGGTTCCGGCCCCGACTCCACACAAGGACTGAGGCCCTGGCATGGACGGGAGAGGAATCCCGAGAGGTCCCCTAGCAACTCGCATGGGGACTGGCCTTTCCTGAGGCCACCAGAGCGGGTCCCTGAGGTCGCCGTCGTAACTCGAGAAGACCTGCCGCAACTCGAGAAAATCCAGGAGGTTCTCCCCTCCAGGCGAGATGAGGCCCATTTCCGCTGAGGCGTCTCGAGGCTGATCACACCTCACCTCTGGAACTTCGAAAGGGTCCTTCACACCCTTGGTGCAAATCAAGAAGTTCCCCGACCTAGCCGTCTCCACTCGAGAGGAATCACGAGGGTCCCGCCCACATCCAGAGGAGCCCCGTTTCCGCCTCGTAGCTCGAGATGAGGGATCCTTTCCCTGCTTCGTCGGGAAAGAGTTCCCGGCGTTCCCGTCGCATCTCAAGAGGAGGCCCTCTGAACAGGAACGGCGAGAGGAACTCCAGGGTCGTGCCACCATTCCAAGAGTCCCCCAGATGTCTCAGTCCATTCCAGAGGAACCTCTTTTCCCATCACCGGCTCGTCTTTCACGCCGAGGATCGACTCCCACCAAGGTGGAACGTGGCACAGCCCTGTGGGAAAGCCTCGTGGGAAAGCCTCGACGGACAGCCTCGAGGGAAAGCCACAGATCCCTTGATCCACGTGACAGGAAGCGTGACACTACTGCTGCAGCTCGGGAGGAAAGCGCACGTGCATGCCCCCACTCGAGACGAGGCCTGACTCCCCTGGGGAGACTCAGAAGCACCCCAAGATCCATGGCAACACTGGAGAGGAATCCTCAGGTTCCGGCCCCGACTCCACACAAGGACTGAGGACCTGGCATGGACGGGAGAGGAATCCCGAGAGGTCCCCTAGCAACTCGCATGGGGACTGGCCTTTCCTGTGGCCACCAGAGCGGGTCCCTGAGGTCGCCGTCGTAACTCGAGAAGACCTGCCGCAACTCGAGAAAATCCAGGAGGTTCTCCCCTCCAGGCGAGATGAGGCCCATTTCCGCTGAGGCGTCTCGAGGCTGATCACACCTCACCTCTGGAACTTCGAAAGGGTCCTTCACACCCTTGGTGCAAATCAAGAAGTTCCCCGACCTAGCCGTCTCCACTCGAGAGGAATCACGAGGGTCCCACCCACATCGAGAGGAGCCCCGTTTCCGCCTCGTAGCTCGAGATGAGGGATCCTATCCCTGCTTCGTCGGGAAAGAGTTCCCGGCGTTCCCGTCGCATCTCAAGAGGAGGCCCTCTCAACAGGAACGGCGAGAGGAACTCCAGGGTCGTGCCACCATTCCAAGAGTCCCCCAGATGTCTCAGTCCATTCCAGAGGAACCTCTTTTCCCTTCACCGGCTCGTCTTTCACGCCGAGGATCGACTCCCACCAAGGTGGCACGTGGCACAGCCCTGTGGGAAAGCCTCGTGGGAAAGCCTCGACGGACAGCCTCGAGGGAAAGCCACAGATCCCTTGATCCACGTGACAGGAAGCGTGACACTACTGCTGCAGCTCGGGAGGAAAGCGCACGTGCATGCCCCCACTCGAGACGAGGCCTGACTCCCCTGGGGAGACTCAGAAGCACCCCAAGATCCATGGCAACACTGGAGAGGAATCCTCAGGTTCCGGCCCCGACTCCACACAAGGACTGAGGCCCCGGCATGGACGGGAGAGGAATCCCGAGAGGTCCCCTAGCAACTCGCATGGGGACTGGCCTTTCCTGAGGCCACCAGAGCGGGTCCCTGAGGTCCCCGTCGTAACTCGAGAAGACCTGCCGCAACTCGAGAAAATCCAGGAGGTTCTCCCCTCCAGGCGAGATGAGGCCAATTTACGCTGAGGCGTCTCGAGGCTGATCACACCTCACCTCTGGAACTTCGAAAGGGTCCTTCACACCCTTGGTGCAAATCAAGAAGTTCCCCGACCTAGCCGTCTCCACTCGAGAGGAATCACGAGGGTCCCGCCCACATCCAGAGGAGCCCCGTTTCCGCCTCGTAGCTCGAGATGAGGGATCCTTTCCCTGCTTCGTCGGGAAAGAGTTCCCGGCGTTCCCGTCGCATCTCAAGAGGAGGCCCTCTCAACAGGAACGGCGAGAGGAACTCCAGGGTCGTGCCAACATTCCAAGAGTCCCCCAGATGTCTCAGTCCATTCCAGAGGAACCCCTTTTCCCTTCACCGGCTCGTCTTTCACGTCGAGGATCGACTCACACCAAGGTGGCACGTGGCACAGCCCTGTGGGAAAGCTTCGTGGGAAAGCCACGACGGACAGCCTCGAGGGAAAGCCACAGATCCCTTGATCCACGTGACAGGAAGCGTGACACTACTGCTGCAGCTCGGGAGGAAAGTGCACGTGCATGCCCCCACTCGAGACGAGGCCTGACTCCCCTGGGGAGACTCAGAAGCACCCCAAGATCCATGGCAACACTGGAGAGGAATCCTCAGGTTCCGGCCCCGACTCCACACAAGGACTGAGGCCCCGGCTTGGACGGGAGAGGAATCCCGAGAGGTCCCCTAGCAAGTCGCATGGGGACTGGCCTTTCCTGAGGCCACCAGAGCGGGTCCCTGAGGTCCCCGTCGTAACACCAGAAGACCTGCCGCAACTCGAGAAAATCCAGGAGGTTCTCCCCTCCAGGCGAGATGAGGCCCATTTCCGCTGAGGCGTCTCGAGGCTGATCACACCTCACCTCTGGAACTTCGAAAGGGTCCTTCACACCCTTGGTGCAAATCAAGAAGTTCCCCGACCTAGCCGTCTCCACTCGAGAGGAATCACGAGGGTCCCGCCCACATCCAGAGGAGCCCCGTTTCCGCCTCGTAGCTCGAGATGAGGGATCCTTTCCCTGCTTCGTCGGGAAAGAGTTCCCGGCGTTCCCGTCGCATCTCAAGAGGAGGCCCTCTCAACAGGAACGGCGAGAGGAACTCCAGGGTCGTGCCACCATTCCAAGAGTCCCCCAGATGTCTCAGTCCATTCCAGAGGAACCTCTTTTCCCTTCACCGGCTCGTCTTTCACGCCGAGGATCGACTCCCACCAAGGTGGCACGTGGCACAGCCCTGTGGGCAAGCCTCGTGGGAAAGCCTCGAGGGACAGCCTCGAGGGAAAGCCACAGATCCCTTGATCCACGTGACAGGAAGCGTGACACTACTGCTGCAGCTCGGGAGGAAAGCGCACGTGCATGCCCCCACTCGAGACGAGGCCTGACTCCCCTGGGGAGACTCAGAAGCACCCCAAGATCCATGGCAACACTGGAGAGGAATCCTCAGGTTCCGGCCCCGACTCCACACAAGGACTGAGGCCCCGGCATGGACGGGAGAGGAATCCCGAGAGGTCCCCTAGCAACTCGCATGGGGACTGGCCTTTCCTGAGGCCACCAGAGCGGGTCCCTGAGGTCGCCGTCGTAACTCGAGAAGACCTGCCGCAACTCGAGAAAATCCAGGAGGTTCTCCCCTCCAGGCGAGATGAGGCCCATTTCCGCTGAGGCGTCTCGAGGCTGATCACACCTCACCTCTGGAACTTCGAAAGGGTCCTTCATACCCTTGGTGCAAATCAAGAAGTTCCCCAACCTAGCCGTCTCCACTCGAGAGGAATCACGAGGGTCCCGCCCACATCCAGAGGAGCCCCGTTACCGCCTCGCAGCTCGAGATGAGGGATCCTTTCCCTGCTTCGTCGGGAAAGAGTTCCCGGCGTTCCCGTCGCATCTCAAGAGGAGGCCTTCTCAACAGGAACGGCAAGAGGAACTCCAGGGTCGTGCCACCATTCCAAGAGTCCCCCAGATGTCTCAGTCCATTCCAGAGGAACCTCTTTTCCCTTCACCGGCTCGTCTTTCACGCCGAGGATCGACTCACACCAAGGTGGCACGTGGCACAGCCCTGTGGGAAAGCCTCGTGGGAAAGCCTCAAGGGACAGCCTCGAGGGAAAGCCACAGATCCCTTTATCCACGTGACAGGAAGCGTGACACTACTGCTGCAGCTCGGGAGGAAAGCGCACGTGCATGCCCCCACTCGAGACGAGGCCTGACTCCCCTGGGGAGACTCAGAAGCACCCCAAGATCCATGGCAACACTGGAGAGGAATCCTCAGGTTCCGGCCCCGACTCCACACAAGGACTGAGGCCCCGGCATGGACGGGAGAGGAATCCCGAGAGGTCCCCTAGCAACTCGCATGGGGACTGGCCTTTCCTGAGGCCACCAGAGCGGGTCCCTGAGGTCCCCGTCGTAACTCGAGAAGACCTGCCGCAACTCGAGAAAGTCCAGGAGGTTCTCCCCTCCAGGCGAGATGAGGTCCATTTCCGCTGAGGCGTCTCGAGGCTGATCACACCTCACCTCTGGAACTTCGAAAGGGTCCTTCACACCCTTGGTGCAAATCAAGAAGTTCCCCGACCTAGCCGTCTCCACTCGAGAAGAATCACGAGGGTCCCGCCCACATCCAGAGGAGCCCCGTTTCCGCCTCGTAGCTCGAGATGAGGGATCCTTTCCCTGCTTCGTCGGGAAAGAGTTCCCGGCGTTCCCGTCGCATCTCAAGAGGAGGCCCTCTCAACAGGAATGGCGAGAGGAACTCCAGGGTCGTGCCACCATTCCAAGAGTCCCCCAGATGTCTCAGTCCATTCCAGAGGAACCTCTTTTCCCTTCACCGGCTCGTCTTTCTCGCCGAGGATCGACTCACACCAAGGTGGCACGTGGCACAGCCCTGTGGGAAAGCCTCGTGGGAAAGCCTCGAGGGACAGCCTCGAGGGAAAGCCACAGATCCCTTGATCCACGTGACAGGAAGCGTGACACTACTGCTGCAGCTCGGGAGGAAAGCGCACGTGCATGCCCCCACTCGAGACGAGGCCTGACTCCCCTGGGGAGACTCAGAAGCACCCCAAGATCCATGGCAACACTGGAGAGGAATCCTCAGGTTCCGGCCCCGACTCCACACAAGGACTGAGGCCCCGGCATGGACGGGAGAGGAATCCCGAGAGGTCCCCTAGCAACTCGCATGGGGACTGGCCTTTCCTGAGGCCACCAGAGCGGGTCCCTGAGGTCCCCGTCGTAACTCGAGAAGACCTGCCGCAACTCGAGAAAATCCAGGAGGTTCTCCCCTCCAGGCGAGATGAGGCCCATTTCCGCTGAGGCGTCTCGAGGCTGATCACACCTCACCTCTGGAACTTCGAAAGGGTCCTTCACACCCTTGGTGCAAATCAAGAAGTTCCCCGACCTAGCCGTCTCCACTCGAGAGGAATCACGAGGGTCCCGCCCACATCCAGAGGAGCCCCGTTTCCGCCTCGTAGCTCGAGATGAGGGATCCTTTCCCTGCTTCGTCGGGAAAGAGTTCCCGGCGTTCCCGTCGCATCTCAAGAGGAGGCCCTCTCAACAGGAACGGCGAGAGGAACTCCAGGGTCGTGCCACCATTCCAAGAGTCCCCCAGATGTCTCAGTCCATTCCAGAGGAACCCCTTTTCCCTTCACCGGCTCGTCTTTCACGCCGAGGATCGACTCCCACCAAGGTGGCACGTGGCACAGCCCTGTGGGAAAGCCTCGTGGGAAAGCCTCGAGGGACAGCCTCGAGGGAAAGCCACAGATCCCTTGATCCACGTGACAGGAAGCGTGACACTACTGCTGCAGCTCGGGAGGAAAGCGCACGTGCATGCCCCCACTCGAGACGAGGCCTGACTCCCCTGGGGAGACTCAGAAGCACCCCAAGATCCATGGCAACACTGGAGAGGAATCCTCAGGTTCCGGCCCCGACTCCACACAAGGACTGAGGCCCCGGCATGGACGGGAGAGGAATCCCGAGAGGTCCCCTAGCAACTCGCATGGGGACTGGCCTTTCCTGAGGCCACCAGAGCGGGTCCCTGAGGTCCCCGTCGTAACTCGAGAAGACCTGCCGCAACTCGAGAAAATCCAGGAGGTTCTCCCCTCCAGGCGAGATGAGGCCCATTTCCGCTGAGGCGTCTCGAGGCTGATCACACCTCACCTCTGGAACTTCGAAAGGGTCCTTCACACCCTTGGTGCAAATCAAGAAGTTCCCCGACCTAGCCGTCTCCACTCGAGAGGAATCACGAGGGTCCCGCCCACATCCAGAGGAGCCCCGTTTCCGCCTCGTAGCTCGAGATGAGGGATCCTTTCCCTGCTTCGTCGGGAAAGAGTTCCCGGCGTTCCCGTCGCATCTCAAGAGGAGGCCCTCTCAACAGGAACGGCGAGAGGAACTCCAGGGTCGTGCCACCATTCCAAGAGTCCCCCAGATGTCTCAGTCCATTCCAGAGGAACCTCTTTTCCCTTCACCGGCTCGTCTTTCACGCCGAGGATCGACTCCCACCAAGGTGGCACGTGGCACAGCCCTGTGGGAAAGCCTCGTGGGAAAGCCTCGAGGGACAGCCTCGAGGGAAAGCCACAGATCCCTTGATCCACGTGACAGGAAGCGTGACACTACTGCTGCAGCTCGGGAGGAAAGCGCACCTGCATGCCCCCACTCGAGACGAGGCCTGACTCCCCTGGGGAGACTCAGAAGCACCCCAAGATCCATGGCAACACTGGAGAGGAATCCTCAGGTTCCGGCCCCGACTCCACACAAGGACTGAGGCCCCGGCATGGACGGGAGAGGAATCCCGAGAGGTCCCCTAGCAACTCGCATGGGTACTGGCCTTTCCTGAGGCCACCAGAGCGGGTCCCTGAGGTCCCCGTCGTAACTCGAGAAGACCTGCCGCAACTCGAGAAAATCCAGGAGGTTCTCCCCTCCAGGCGAGATGAGGCCCATTTCCGCTGAGGCGTCTCGAGGCTGATCACACCTCACCTCTGGAACTTCGAAAGGGTCCTTCACACCCTTGGTGCAAATCAAGAAGTTCCCCGACCTAGCCGTCTCCACTCGAGAGGAATCACGAGGGTCCCGCCCACATCCAGAGGAGCCCCGTTTCCGCCTCGTAGCTCGAGATGAGGGATCCTTTCCCTGCTTCGTCGGGAAAGAGTTCCCGGCGTTCCCGTCGCATCTCAAGAGGAGGCCCTCTCAACAGGAACGGCGAGAGGAACTCCAGGGTCGTGCCACCATTCCAAGAGTCCCCCAGATGTCTCAGTCCATTCCAGAGGAACCTCTTTTCCCTTCACCGGCTCGTCTTTCACGCCGAGGATCGACTCCCACCAAGGTGGCACGTGGCACAGCCCTGTGGGAAAGCCTCGTGGGAAAGCCTCGAGGGACAGCCTCGAGGGAAAGCCACAGATCCCTTGATCCACGTGACAGGAAGCGTGACACTACTGCTGCAGCTCGGGAGGAAAGCGCACGTGCATGCCCCCACTCGAGACGAGGCCTGACTCCCCTGGGGAGACTCAGAAGCACCCCAAGATCCATGGCAACACTGGAGAGGAATCCTCAGGTTCCGGCCCCGACTCCACACAAGGACTGAGGCCCCGGCATGGACGGGAGAGGAATCCCGAGAGGTCCCCTAGCAACTCGCATGGGGACTGGCCTTTCCTGAGGCCACCAGAGCGGGTCCCTGAGGTCCCCGTCGTAACTCGAGAAGACCTGCCGCAACTCGAGAAAATCCAGGAGGTTCTCCCCTCCAGGCGAGATGAGGCCCATTTCCGCTGAGGCGTCTCGAGGCTGATCACACCTCACCTCTGGAACTTCGAAAGGGTCCTTCACACCCTTGGTGCAAATCAAGAAGTTCCCCGACCTAGCCGTCTCCACTCGAGAGGAATCACGAGGGTCCCGCCCACATCCAGAGGAGCCCCGTTTCCGCCTCGTAGCTCGAGATGAGGGATCCTTTCCCTGCTTCGTCGGGAAAGAGTTCCCGGCGTTCCCGTCGCATCTCAAGAGGAGGCCCTCTCAACAGGAACGGCGAGAGGAACTCCAGGGTCGTGCCACCATTCCAAGAGTCCCCCAGATGTCTCAGTCCATTCCAGAGGAACCCCTTTTCCCTTCACCGGCTCATCTTTGACGCCGAGGATCGACTCCCACCAAGGTGGCACGTGGCACAGCCCTGTGGGAAAGCCTCGTGGGAAAGCCTCGAGGGACAGCCTCGAGGGAAAGCCACAGATCCCTTGATCCACGTGACAGGAAGCGTGACACTACTGCTGCAGCTCGGGAGGAAAGCGCACGTGCATGCCCCCACTCGAGACGAGGCCTGACTCCCCTGGGGAGACTCAGAAGCACCCCAAGATCCATGGCAACACTGGAGAGGAATCCTCAGGTTCCGGCTCCGACTCCACACAAGGACTGAGGCCCCGGCATGTACGGGAGAGGAATCCCGAGAGGTCCCCTAGCAACTCGCATGGGGACTGGCCTTTCCTGAGGCCACCAGAGCGGGTCCCTGAGGTCCCCGTCGTAACTCGAGAAGACCTGCCGCAACTCGAGAAAATCCAGGAGGTTCTCCCCTCCAGGCGAGATGAGGCCCATTTCCGCTGAGGCGTCTCGAGGCTGATCACACCTCACCTCTGGAACTTCGAAAGGGTCCTTCACACCCTTGGTGCAAATCAAGAAGTTCCCCGACCTAGCCGTCTCCACTCGAGAGGAATCACGAGGGTCCCGCCCACATCCAGAGGAGCCCCGTTTCCGCCTCGTAGCTCGAGATGAGGGATCCTTTCCCTGCTTCGTCGGGAAAGAGTTCCCGGCGTTCCCGTCGCATCTCAAGAGGAGGCCCTCTCAACAGGAACGGCGAGAGGAACTCCAGGGTCGTGCCACCATTCCAAGAGTCCCCCAGATGTCTCAGTCCATTCCAGAGGAACCTCTTTTCCCTTCACCGGCTCGTCTTTCACGCCGAGGATCGACTCCCACCAAGGTGGCACGTGGCACAGCCCTGTGGGAAAGCCTCGTGGGAAAGCCTCGAGGGACAGCCTCGAGGGAAAGCCACAGATCCCTTGATCCACGTGACAGGAAGCGTGACACTACTGCTGCAGCTCGGGAGGAAAGCGCACGTGCATGCCCCCACTCGAGACGAGGCCTGACTCCCCTGGGGAGACTCAGAAGCACCCCAAGATCCATGGCAACACTGGAGAGGAATCCTCAGGTTCCGGCCCCGACTCCACACAAGGACTGAGGCCCCGGCATGGACGGGAGAGGAATCCCGAGAGGTCCCCTAGCAACTCGCATGGGGACTGGCCTTTCCTGAGGCCACCAGAGCGGGTCCCTGAGGTCCCCGTCGTAACTCGAGAAGACCTGCCGCAACTCGAGAAAATCCAGGAGGTTCTCCCCTCCAGGCGAGATGAGGCCCATTTCCGCTGAGGCGTCTCGAGGCTGATCACACCTCACCTCTGGAACTTCGAAAGGGTCCTTCACACCCTTGGTGCAAATCAAGAAGTTCCCCGACCTAGCCGTCTCCACTCGAGAGGAATCACGAGGGTCCCGCCCACATCCAGAGGAGCCCCGTTTCCGCCTCGTAGCTCGAGATGAGGGATCCTTTCCCTGCTTCGTCGGGAAAGAGTTCCCGGCGTTCCCGTCGCATCTCAAGAGGAGGCCCTCTCAACAGGAACGGCGAGAGGAACTCCAGGGTCGTGCCACCATTCCAAGAGTCCCCCAGATGTCTCAGTCCATTCCAGAGGAACCTCTTTTCCCTTCACCGGCTCGTCTTTCACGCCGAGGATCGACTCCCACCAAGGTGGCACGTGGCACAGCCCTGTGGGAAAGCCTCGTGGGAAAGCCTCGAGGGACAGCCTCGAGGGAAAGCCACAGATCCCTTGATCCACGTGACAGGAAGCGTGACACTACTGCTGCAGCTCGGGAGGAAAGCGCACCTGCATGCCCCCACTCGAGACGAGGCCTGACTCCCCTGGGGAGACTCAGAAGCACCCCAAGATCCATGGCAACACTGGAGAGGAATCCTCAGGTTCCGGCCCCGACTCCACACAAGGACTGAGGCCCCGGCATGGACGGGAGAGGAATCCCGAGAGGTCCCCTAGCAACTCGCATGGGGACTGGCCTTTCCTGAGGCCACCAGAGCGGGTCCCTGAGGTCCCCGTCGTAACTCGAGAAGACCTGCCGCAACTCGAGAAAATCCAGGAGGTTCTCCCCTCCAGGCGAGATGAGGCCCATTTCCGCTGAGGCGTCTCGAGGCTGATCACACCTCACCTCTGGAACTTCGAAAGGGTCCTTCACACCCTTGGTGCAAATCAAGAAGTTCCCCGACCTAGCCGTCTCCACTCGAGAGGAATCACGAGGGTCCCGCCCACATCCAGAGGAGCCCCGTTTCCGCCTCGTAGCTCGAGATGAGGGATCCTTTCCCTGCTTCGTCGGGAAAGAGTTCCCGGCGTTCCCGTCGCATCTCAAGAGGAGGCCCTCTCAACAGGAACGGCGAGAGGAACTCCAGGGTCGTGGCACCATTCCAAGAGTCCCCCAGATGTCTCAGTCCATTCCAGAGGAACCCCTTTTCCCTTCACCGGCTCGTCTTTCACGCCGAGGATCGACTCCCACCAAGGTGGCACGTGGCACAGCCCTGTGGGAAAGCCTCGTGGGAAAGCCTCGAGGGACAGCCTCGAGGGAAAGCCACAGATCCCTTGATCCACGTGACAGGAAGCGTGACACTACTGCTGCAGCTCGGGAGGAAAGCGCACGTGCATGCCCCCACTCGAGACGAGGCCTAACTCCCCTGGGGAGACTCAGAAGCACCCCAAGATCCATGGCAACACTGGAGAGGAATCCTCAGGTTCCGGCCCCGAATCCACACAAGGACTGAGGCCCCGGCATGGACGGGAGAGGAATCCCGAGAGGTCCCCTAGCAACTCGCATGGGGACTGGCCTTTCCTGAGGCCACCAGAGCGGGTCCCTGAGGTCCCCGTCGTAACTCGAGAAGACCTGCCGCAACTCGAGAAAATCCAGGAGGTTCTCCCCTCCAGGCGAGATGAGGCCCATTTCCGCTGAGGCGTCTCGAGGCTGATCACACCTCACCTCTGGAACTTCGAAAGGGTCCTTCACACCCTTGGTGCAAATCAAGAAGTTCCCCGACCTAGCCGTCTCCACTCGAGAGGAATCACGAGGGTCCCGCCCACATCCAGAGGAGCCCCGTTTCCACCTCGTAGCTCGAGATGAGGGATCCTTTCCCTGCTTCGTCGGGAAAGAGTTCCCGGCGTTCCCGTCGCATCTCAAGAGGAGGCCCTCTCAACAGGAACGGCGAGAGGAACTCCAGGGTCGTGCCACCATTCCAAGAGTCCCCCAGATGTCTCAGTCCATTCCAGAGGAACCTCTTTTCCCTTCACCGGCTCGTCTTTCACGCCGAGGATCGACTCCCACCAAGGTGGCACGTGGCACAGCCCTGTGGGAAAGCCTCGTGGGAAAGCCTCGAGGGACAGCCTCGAGGGAAAGCCACAGATCCCTTGATCCACGTGACAGGAAGCGTGACACTACTGCTGCAGCTCGGGAGGAAAGCGCACGTGCATGCCCCCACTCGAGACGAGGCCTGACTCCCCTGGGGAGACTCAGAAGCACCCCAAGATCCATGGCAACACTGGAGAGGAATCCTCAGGTTCCGGCCCCGACTCCACACAAGGACTGAGGCCCCGGCATGGACGGGAGAGGAATCCCGAGAGGTCCCCTAGCAACTCGCATGGGGACTGGCCTTTCCTGAGGCCACCAGAGCGGGTCCCTGAGGTCCCCGTCGTAACTCGAGAAGACCTGCCGCAACTCGAGAAAATCCAGGAGGTTCTCCCCTCCAGGCGAGATGAGGCCCATTTCCGCTGAGGCGTCTCGAGGCTGATCACACCTCACCTCTGGAACTTCGAAAGGGTCCTTCACACCCTTGGTGCAAATCAAGAAGTTCCCCGACCTAGCCGTCTCCACTCGAGAGGAATCACGAGGGTCCCGCCCACATCCAGAGGAGCCCCGTTTCCGCCTCGTAGCTCGAGATGAGGGATCCTTTCCCTGCTTCGTCGGGAAAGAGTTCCCGGCGTTCCCGTCGCATCTCAAGAGGAGGCCCCTCTCAACAGGAACGGCGAGAGGAACTCCAGGGTCGTGCCACCATTCACAAGAGTCCCCCAGATGTCTCAGTCCATTCCAGAGGAACCTCTTTTCCCTTCACGGCTCGTCTTTCACGCCGAGGATCGACTCCCACCAAGGTGGCACGTGGCACAGCCCTGTGGGAAAGCCTCGTGGGAAAGCCTCGAGGGACAGCCTCGAGGGAAAGCCACAGATCCCTTGATCCACGTGACAGGAAGCGTGACACTACTGCTGCAGCTCGGGAGGAAAGCGCTCGTGCATGCCCCCACTCGAGACGAGGCCTGACTCCCCTGGGGAGACTCAGAAGCACCCCAAGATCCATGGCAACACTGGAGAGGAATCCTCAGGTTCCGGCCCCGACTCCACACAAGGACTGAGGCCCCGGCATGGACGGAGAGAGGAATCCCGAGGAGGTCCCCTAGCAACTCGCATGGGGACTGGCCTTTCCTGAGGCCACCAGAGCGGGTCCCTGAGGTCCCCGTCGTAACTCGAGAAGACCTGCCGCAACTCGAGAAAATCCAGGAGGTTCTCCCCTCCAGGCGAGATGAGGCCCATTTCCGCTGAGGCGTCTCGAGGCTGATCACACCCTCACCTCTGGAACTTCGAAAGGGTCCTTCACACCCTTGGTGCAAATCAAGAAGTTCCCCGACCTAGCCGTCTCCACTCGAGAGGAATCACGAGGGTCCCGCCCACATCCAGAGGAGCCCCGTTTCCGCCTCGTAGCTCGAGATGAGGGATCCTTTCCCTGCTTCGTCGGGAAAGAGTTCCCGGCGTTCCCGTCGCATCTCAAGAGGAGGCCCTCTCAACAGGAACGGCGAGAGGAACTCCAGGGTCGTGCCACCATTCCAAGAGTCCCCCAGATGTCTCAGTCCATTCCAGAGGAACCCCTTTTCCCTTCACCGGCTCGTCTTTCACGCCGAGGATCGACTCCCACCAAGGTGGCACGTGGCACAGCCTGTGGGAAAGCCTCGTGGGAAAGCCTCGAGGGACAGCCTCGAGGGAAAGCCACAGATCCCTTGATCCACGTGACAGGAAGCGTGACACTACTGCTGCAGCTCGGGAGGAAAGCGCACGTGCATGCCCCCACTCGAGACGAGGCCTAACTCCCCTGGGGAGACTCAGAAGCACCCCAAGATCCATGGCAACACTGGAGAGGAATCCTCAGGTTCCGGCCCCGACTCCACACAAGGACTGAGGCCCCGGCATGGACGGGAGAGGAATCCCGAGAGGTCCCCTAGCAACTCGCATGGGGACTGGCCTTTCCTGAGGCCACCAGAGCGGGTCCCTGAGGTCCCCGTCGTAACTCGAGAAGACCTGCCGCAACTCGAGAAAATCCAGGAGGTTCTCCCTCCAGGGGCGAGATGAGGCCCATTTCCGCTGAGGCGTCTCG